>NC_135972.1:30087412-30307412 GCF_053455715.1 Rhinoraja longicauda | reverse complement strand
AATGAAGTTCCTCGTATGTTGCAAAACATACTTGGTTAATAAAGTATGATTGTGATTGTGATCAAAATGGCTAGTCCCACTTGCCTGCATTTGACCCATATCCCTTTAAACCCTAGGTATTTATTCACAAAATGCTGGAGCAACTCAGCAGGTCAGGCAGCATCTCAGGAGAGAATGAATGGGCGACGTTTCGGGTCGAGACCCTTCTTCAGACTCTACCTCGACTCCATCCTATCCCCCTGGTCAAATCCCTCCCCACCTACGTCCAAGACACCTTACATGCTCTTCATCTCCTCAATAACTTCCGTTTTCCAGGCCCCCACTCCCTCATCTTTAAAACTCCTCCTCCCTTTAAACCCTTCTTATCAGTTGATGTCTTTTGAAACTCATAGTTGAATCTACTTCTGCTGCTTCATCTGGCAGTTTATTCCAGGTATAAACTACTCTCTGAGTGAAAGAGCTCTCCCCAAGATCCATCTAAAATCTCTGCTCACTCATGTTAAGCCGATGACCTCTAGTTTTAGAATCCTCCACTCCAGGAAAAAGACTGTGAATGTTCACTTTATCGATGCCCATCATGCTGGTGTATACTTCAATAACATCAGCCCTCATCCTCCTATCCTCTAAAGACGTCCCAAGCCAATCCAACCTCTTCCTATAGCTCAAACCTGCAAATCCTGGTAAAATCCTGGCGAATCTCTTCTGCACCATTACCAAATTAATGACATCCTTCCCGTAGCTGGCCGATCAGAACTGCACACAGTGCTCCAAGCGTGGTCTCACTAACAACTTGTGTAGCTGTATCATGATGATCCAACTTTTCACACAATAACCTTCCCAATGAAGGCAAGTCTTCACTAATCTCTGCATCTGACTCAGCACTTTCAGAAAAGCGTGCTCCTCTGCTTCTGGATTTCATTGTTCTAAAACACTGTCCGTGGCTCTACCATTTACTGTGTAAACCGAGCCCTAGTTTGACATACCAAAGTGCAACACCTCATATTTGTCAAAGTTAAATCCCATTTGCCATTTCTCGCCGTACCCTCCCAAATGATCTAGATCCTTTTGTAAGCCTTGATATCCTTCCTCACTGTCCTCTATACTACCAATTTTGGGGTAATCTGCAAATTTACTAGCAGTGTCAACTGCATTGTCATCCAGTTTGTTAATGTAGACAACAAACAACAGTGGAGCCAACACTGACACTTGTGCACACCACTGGTCTCAGTCTTCCTCTCAGAAAAACAATCCTCCACAATTACCCCTTAGCTCCTTCCTCAAAACCAAATTTGAATCCAATTGACTAGCTCACCAGTGATCCAAGTTTCCAGACTGGCCCACCGCGCAGGACCTAGATTTCACGTTATTTCTGATATCTGAGTAAAACAAAAGGTGGTTTTGCAGGGAGGCTGCAAAGTTACAAACACCGATGTCTCGAAAGTTGGTATTAAAACTAGTTATTTTTGAAATGCATTAATAACCTTAACTCGGCATGCTTTCAAACTCAGGCTTTCTGAGGGAGTGAATATTAGAAATATAGTGAATATTGAAGAGGACTATAACGGATTAAAGGAGGACATTGACAGATGAGTAAAACGTGGCATTTAACAAAGGGGTGTGAAATTATTCATTTTATCATATCATATCATATCATATATATACAGCCGGAAACAGGCCTTTTCGGCCCTCCAAGTCCGTGCCGCCCAGCGATCCCCGCACATTAACACTATCCTACACCCACTAGGGACAATTTTTACATTTACCCAGCCAATTAACCTACATACCTGTACGTCTTTGGAGTGTGGGAGAGTAGGAATATTGAGGAGAAACACATTCAATTATACGGTACAATTTTAAGGAAGGGTCTCAGGAATAGATAGAGCTTGGTACAATGACAGAGATCGTGACAGGACAGGTTGAGAAGACTGTTAATCATTATTAGCTTCATGAACGGAGAAGAGTGAGATAATTATGCCAACCGTTTCACAACCCTGGTTAAACCCTGGAGCTCCAAACTGGGTGATGGTTTAGTTGTAGAGGAGATTGAATGCAAAAATACCAGGGTTGAAAGGCTTCAAAGGCTTGGAGTATCTGCAAAGTCTAGTTTAGTTAAGTTTAGTTAAGAGTTACAGTGCGAAAACAGGCCCTTCGGCCCACCAAGTCAGCACCGACCAGCGATCCCCGCACATTAACACTATCCTACGCACACACTAGGGACAATTTACAATTTACACTTATACCAAGCTAACTAACCTACAAATCTGTATGTCTTTGGAGTGTGGGAGGAAACCGAAGATCTTGAGAAAATCCACGAGGTCACAGGGAGAACGTACAAACTCCGTACAGACAGCACCCGTAGCCAGGATCGAACCCAGGTCTCGGGCGCTGCAAGTGCTGTAAGGCAGCAACTCTACCGCTGCGCCACCGTGCTGCATGCTGCGCCTAATAAATATAGAATATAGAATGTGTAAAGCCTAATAAAAAGAGAATACTTTCTAAATGTTTGCTCCTGGCTGGGGACATCTTCATGGTGAGTACATGTTGGAAATCAGAGTCTTTGGCACTTGGCCTTCTATTCAAGCATCTTTTGCATATAATCGCTAAATTGCTCTCTTGATAGTTGTAGCTTCCATCTCATAGATGCACAATATCAAACAATGACCTCTTTGGTCTAAAGTCTCAATAATATAACAAATGCCTCTCACTGAAATAAAGTGAAGCATTATGCAATTTGAGGAGACACTACTGAATAATGAATAGTATTCTGTCTGTATAATGTGTTCATGCTCATTATTTAAATTGTCAAGTTCACCGTCTACTGAATAAATTATTTTCTAAAATGTTGTTCAATCAATTTCCTCATTTCGGGACTAAGTGATCTCCATCATCCCATAGTTGCATAAGCATTTCCTAATCTGTTCTTAGACAGAGAGGATTAACCCACTAGTGGGTCAACAGGAAGAGAAGTGACTTCAGGCACGTTTGTGGGCAAGCATGGAATAAAAAGAACAACGAACAAAATAAATAGCATTTCTTATGAATGTTTAATTTAGAGTCATAGAGTCACACAACGTGGAAACAGGCGCTTCAGCCCAACATGTCCCATCTACACTAGTCCTACTTGCTTGGCCCATATCCCTCTAAGCCTGTCCTATCCATGTACCTGTCTAATTGCTTCTTAAACGTTGCGATAGTCCCTGCCTCAATTACGTCCTCTGGAGTTTAACGTTTAATTTTCCCAAAGTTTTTTCAATGGTTGCCTTAAGACTCAAATGTTATCAGAATTTTTTAGAACAGCGGGTCGTGATATTAATGTTTAATAGATTTACCAACTACCCGTAACACATGTGAAGCCTTGCTGATGATTAATATGATTGTAAACCAATCGAAGTGAAAGAAGCATTTCAAACTGTAGAGTGCTGCATCGCATCTGAAGGGAAATAAATGGCACCTCAAGGACTGGTTTCATAGTCACCACAAAGCCAGTGACAATGTATTGTACATACCAATTAGCAGATCACTGAATAATGCAGTTCCCAATATTCATTCATCAGTATTAAAATTCAATAGGTATCCTTGTGATTGCAAAACAGACACAAATGTGCTTGTCTACCATCCACGCGAAACTTGCAGTGAATCTGGAAACAGCAGTACCATAATGATAAGTTGGTAGCAATGTATTTATTTGTGGGATGAGAAATATATTTCTCACTACAAGAGTAGATGGGTGGCACGGTGGCGCAGCGGTAAATTTGCTGCCTCACAGCGCCAGAGACCCGGGTTCGCTCCCAACAACGAGTGCTGTCTTTACAGCTGTCTTTGCTGAGTTTATATGTTCTCCCTGTGATCTGCGCGGGTTTTCTCCGAGATCTTCGTTTTCCTCCCACACTCCAAAGGTTTGTAGGTTAAGTGGCTTGGTATAAATGTAAATTGTCCCTGGTGTGTGTAGGACCGCTGAGTTTCCTCCAGGCACTCCGGTTTCCTCCCCCATCCTGAAGACGCGTGGGTTTGCAGGATAGTTGTCCTCTGAAAATTGCCCCTTGTGCACCAGGAGTGCATGAGAAAGTGGAATAAACGTGGGTCTATTGTGAACGGGTGATCCATGGTCGGTGTGATCTTGGATGGGCAGAAGGGGCTCTTTCCATGCTGTATTGCTAAACTAAACTAAAACTTTGTATCTTGCTCCCCAGTTACAATGCCCCCGGTATAGAGATGGTAGCCTGGACTGCGTACTCCAATCTCTGAAATAGACGCTGAATTTATTAACACCACCAACAATGCCAGTATTTTCTGTCCATCCCTAAGCATCCCTGAATTGACGAGATAGTTAAGATTGAACTACACCGGTGGGTCCGATGACACATACATGCCATTGAAGGTAAGGTTGGCAGACTGAATTTCTAAAGGACAATAAAGAACCAGATGATTTTTCTCGTGTGATACCAGTAGATGTCTATTTCGTCTCCAGAGAGAAGCGTTTATTTTTAATTCCAGATTTATTCCGTTTCATGACTTTCTGACTCAAGAAGAGAAAGTGTTATCACTGAGGCAAGACTAACACCTCCTTAGGATAAGATACTAAATAGTTATTGACTCATCTATATCCAAACATGCTAGGTAACCCACCATTTTAGCCTGTGAGCCGCAATGTGACTGAGTCATTTTTATCATACCAGTGGTACTAAAATAGAAAATCAACATCTATAAAGATAAAGACTTACTTTTATATACTGGATATCAATTCATCCAGTGCGTTCTATTAGGTAGCCCCAATGGTTTAAGCAAAACATTCCATATCAAGATAGACACAAAATGCTGGAAACATAGAAACATAGAAACATAGAAAATAGGTGCAGGAGTAGGCCATTCGGCCCTTCGAGCCTGCACCGCCATTCAATATGATCATGGCTGATCATCCAGCTCAGTAACCTGTACCTGCCTTCTCTCCATACCCCCTGATCCCTTTAGCCACAAGGGCCACATCTAACTCCCTCTTAAATATAGCCAATGAACTGGCCTCAACTACCTTCTGTGGCAGAGAATTCCACTCTCTGTGTGAAGAAATGTTTTCTCATCTCGGTCCTAAAAGACTTCCCCTTATCCTTAAGCTGTGACCCCTGGTTCTGGACTCCCCCAACATCGGGAACAATCTTCCCGCATCTAGCCTCTCCAACCCCTTAAGAATTTTATATGTTTCTATAAGATACCCCCTCAGTCTTCTAAATTCCAGCGAGTACAAGCCTAGTCTATCCAGTCTTTCTTCATATGAAAGTCCCGCCATCCCAGGGATCAATCTGGTGAACCTTCTCTGTACTCCCTCTAAGGCAAGAACGTCTTTCCTCAGATTAGGAGACCAAAACTGCACACAATACTCCAGGTGCGGTCTCACCAATGAGTAACTCAGCTGGTCAGCCGGCATCTCTGGAGAACAGGAATAGGTGATGTTTTGGGTTAAGACATTCCTCAGACTGAGAGTCAGGGGAGAGGGGAACTCTTAGTCTGAGGAAGGGTCTCGACCCATAACGTCACCTATTCTTTTTCTCCAGAGATGCCGCCTGACCCGCTGAGTTACTCCAGCATTTTGTGTCTATTTTCAGTGTAAACCAGCATCTGCAGTTCCTTTCAACATAATTCCATATCAAGATTCAGTTTGCTATACTTAATTAATGCAGCGAGATGTCTGGCTGAAAGTCTTGAATAAAATGGAAGAAAAGTATATCCATTATTATGTTAAATTACAAAAGTGAAGAAAACTTGAAGTCTTGGTGTGGCTGTCATTGATTCACATAGATTTAAAATTGGCTTAATTTCCCCTACATTCCAGAGAGTATTGTGCACAAAAAGTACTTGGTCTATAGACAACCAAGGATTCTGGGGATCAGTCAGAACTGTAGAGTTGAGGTCAACTCTCAGACCAGCGATGCTGTTATTGAACAACACAGCATACTCGAGCCAGCATTTCCCCACCTAGCATAATTAACCTATGGGTTTATTTCTCCCTAATCGTCTGTCTCCTTAAACTCTGACCGCTCCAGACTGCAGTCTTTGAGGAAATCATAGGCTGTTTTCCATTCAAATGCTTCTTTCAACTTTTCCATTTATCTTGGAGCTGGCTGTTTGTTCTGTTTCTGTCAGTCTGAAGAAGGGTCTCGACCTGAAACGTCACCCATTCTTTCTATCCGGAGATGCTGCCAGTCCCGCTGAGTTACTCCAGCATTTTGTGTCTATGTTCTGTTTCTCTCCTATCTCCTGGTATGTACTTTCAAATTCATTCTATGCATCAGTCCCATCTTGATGTTACTGCTACTGAATTACTAAGCATACAACTCTACTTCTTGGCCAGTACTTTAAATTATTTTCTCTCCTCTGGTACAGTCCTTGTATTTTTTAAGAACACTGAGGTTACTGTGCCACTCTTGTGCTGCCTGCTCGAAAATAACTTTCTGATCTGTACTTTTTATATTGTTCTACCTCCAACTTTTATTTAGCGATACAGGCGGAGACAGGCCCTTTGGTCAACCGAGTCCACGCCGACCATTGATCATCTGCGCACTAGTTCCATGTTATCCCACTTTTGATTCCTACACACTGGGGACAATTTACAGAAGCCAATTAACCTACAACCCTGCACATCTTTGGAACTTGGGTGGAAACTGGAGCACCCGGAAAAAAACCCATGTGGTCACTGGGAGAACGTACAAACTCCACACAGACAGCACTCATAGTCAGGATCGATCCCTATGTGAAGCAACAGCTCTACTGTTGTGCCACTGTGCCATCCAAGTTTCCAGTCCATGTGGAGCTGTGAGAAGGAATATTAATTCCCCCGATTTACATTAAAACAGTATTTACACCTTGATTAATAGGGTAATAACTCAAGCAAGTGTTAGTTATCATACAATGAATTGTTGCTTAATTAAGGCAAAACCAATATTCATGCACAAGATATTGTTAAATTGCACAAAAATATACATTGAAACTATGAAATCCAGACTACCTTGAATGATTTATACGTCCAGGGACCCAATTTCTGACAATCGACTTATTGTTTAATTTATCCTTAAGCATTGTGTCTTAAAATATTGATTAACTAATTCATAATGTAGAAAGGCCTCATTGTAAATACACTGCCTGAATAGTTTTTACACACCGGGAAGGAATTGTTTTACTGAGTCAATAGTATATTTCCCAGTCAGTTTTTTTGTTAACTAATAATGAATAAAAATTGAATTTGATTTAAAGAAATAAACATTCCACGCGCTCTCTTGTAACTCTTCCCACTGTGTTAGGAACATTACCTCTCAATGGATCTTCCCCTTGATTAGCAAGTGTTACACCTAACATTAGTCAAATACTCTGTTAGCTTCCTTACTTTATCAGTCTTAGAAATCAATATCCATTATATCCCTTAATGTCTTCACTAATCATAAAGATTCTAATTAGAATCTCTGGCTAATGGGCTGTTTTGCTATTTTTTCCACAGTTCAATAAAGACCTATAACATTCTTGATAATGTCTTTTAACAACTACACATAAAGCCCATCATTATCTAAAATCCAGAGATGAAAGCCTTCCCTCTCATCATTAGAGTAGATATTCGGAAACTCTTCTTGATGATCTCAAGGGACCAATTTTATTGCTTGCTTCAAAATATAAAATCCCTTCGAAGTAATACTCTAAATTTATTAGCGGAGAAATGCTTTGTTAGTTTCCATGCTCGGATGATCTGGTGGCCGCGGCCTCATGGGGTGGACCCCACGAGCCGCTGCTTGCCCACCGAAGACCAGGGAGGACGGAGCTGGTGACACGGCGGGAGAGGAGAGAGGCCATTAGGAGAGGAGAGGGAACCGGGGTCTGGTCTACTGTGCCATCGAGGTCGGCTCGCCCCCAGGGCGCAAAGGAGGAAGGGCGAGGGGAGGACGTGGTTTGCTGGTCGATGGTGGAAGGCGATGGCTGGAGGCCGCACAGCAGCCTGGGGCTTGCCTGGATCTTAACAACTGGAGCATGGACTGGACTTGGAAATGGCGCCAAAACAAGGCGCCTCTTGCATGTGGATTCAGTCGACTATTTCTAATCAGGAGTGGTATGGTGAATCTCTAACGGTCTGTTTGCAAGAAAATAATTTCACCGTGCGTTTGCACTCCGCACATGTGACAATACAGCACCATTGAACCATTGCATTAACTGGCATAGAAAAGATCTAACACCCTCAATTCAAGGAGTGCACTAGAAAAAAAAAACAATGTTGCTTTAGCGAAGCTTTAATAACGTCAGTATTTTGGGCCAAGAATGTAAGTAAAAAGCAGAATAGATTTTTAGCACACTTAAACATTTATGTTCCATGGCAATGATATGTGGAGCATTTCTAAGCAGTCAATTGTACAGCTTAGTTACGTTGTCAGGAGGAGACAGCAACAGACATTAGACTTTTGAGATACAGCGCAGAAACAGGCCCTTCAGTCCACCAAGTCCGCGCCGACTAGTGATCATCCTGTACACTAACACTATCCCACACACTAGGGACATTTTACAATTCTTTACTGAAGCCAATTAACCTACAAAACGGTGTCTTTGGAGTGTGGAAGGAAACCAGAGCTCCCAGAGAATCCTATGCAGTCACAGGAAGAACGTACAAACTTCATGCAGACAGCACCCAAGGGTCAGGATCGAACACGGGTCTCTGGCCCTGTAAGGCAGCAACTCTACTGCTGTGCCACCCCTATTGATGTTTCAGGTCGGGACCCAGGAACCTGGATTTTCAAGGAATTAATCATGTGCAGGCAGATGAGATTAGTTTGGCTTGGCATCATGTTTAGCACAGGCATTGTATGCTGTGGGTCCTGTTCCTATGCTGTACTGTTCTATGTTCTATGTCCTATTTCACACATGATAAAATGCATCCCCCCCTGCCCCTACCACCCCATTAATATCTGATAAAATTATGACAAAACCTTTTACAGGAGTTTGGTCCTTCCCCAGAATGCCAAGAGTCTAAGAGCAGCTTATTACCAGGATATCCTGTGTACTATGCCCTTATTGTGTTCTTATTTTTGTTTTTGTGAATTTTCCAACTAACGTACCTCAATATGGTTAAAGTCTCATGACCTTGTGCCACCTTTATTGCTCCATCCAGGAGAGTGACTGACTCCAGGTGAAAACCTTGCACTATTATGTTCTCAATGAAGTAGCAAAGGCACATTGACTTCAGCTGAACTATGTTTCAGAAGCAGTGTTCAATTTGCACGTGTTACTGCTTCACACATTTGGCATGGCATATACAAAGGATAAATTCCTAGCCTTTTTAAAATCTGTTTCTTAACTGTGGCTCTTTCCACATTTGCGATACATACACCTGACCTTTGATGTTCTCACATTTGATCTTACTTATTTTTCCATTCAATATATTCATGACCAAGCTCTCATCTCATTCCTCGCTTTTAATCTTGTTCCCCATTTATAATTGATTCATTTGATTTTCTTCTCTTGCACCGTTTCTTCTATAATCTGTCCATCTCTTTGGATAATCTTCACTTCCCTATTAATTATTCTGCGACTGCATCAACATCCTCCCATCTGCTATTGAGGAACAATTACAGGAAGTGTTGTTATTTGATCTATTTCCTGCCATTGGCACCATAGCAACGAGGAAATGCTTGATCATCACTGATGGCCAGGTTTGTTATGGGGCACTCAGGGACATTTAACATTTAATTGGTCATAACCACTGCGCAATTGATCAACTGCACAATCTATGTTATATTCAAATGACATTCATAAACATGCTCTGAATTCAGTTCAGTTTAGAACTCAGGACACAAAATGTTGGAGTAACTGAGCAGAAGAGGCAAAGAGAAGATCATTAGCAGAGGGAAGACATCTGGAGAGCAGGAATGGGTGACGTTTCGGGTTCAGGCCCTTCTTCAGACTGGGAGTCAGGGGAGGGGGAGATGCAGAGATAAGGAAGTGTACGGTGTGAGAACGAGACATCAAAGGGGATGGAGATCAAGGAAAATGTACAATAGATCATTGTTAGCTTGGAGAAGGTAACAACGAAGCAAACAGAGATAAAATGTAATCAGGGACAGTCAGACTGGTCAGAGAACTGGGAAAGAGGGGGGTGGATGGAGAGAGAGGGAAAGTAAGAGTTATTTGAAGTTAGAGAAATCAATATTCATACTGCTGGGATGTAAGCTGTCCAAGCGAAATATGAAGTGCTGTTCCTCCAATTTGTGCCGGGCCTCACTCTGACAATGGAGATGTGGCAGAAAGGTCAGTGTGGGAATAGGACGGGGAGTTAGTTCAGTTTAGTTTATTGTCCCGTATACCGAGGTACAGCGAAAAGCTTTTGTTGCATAAAATCCAATTAACCTGTTCAGTGCCACCCTCGAGTATACTCGGGTCATGGCCAAGAGTGAAAGAAAAACGTGGCAGTGAACAGGTTAATGTTTCGGGCATTGTGGTTTGCAAGACTGCATCTTTGCATCCTCCGAGGTCCATTGTAATCGTTTACCACCCACACTCACCTTGACTCCTAATGTGCACCAGGAAAGCTGCTAAGAATGTATTTTTACCACCCCAATACATTGGTGGGTGACAAATGGTGAGGCCACATTTGGAGTATTGTGTTCAGTTTTGGTCACCCATCTCTATGGAGGGTGTCATTAAGCTGGAAAGAGCAAAGAGAAGATTTACAAGGGCTCGAGGGCCTGAACTATATGGAGAGGTTGGGCAAGAAAAAACTCTATTTCTTTGTGTGTAGGAGACTGAGGGATAAAAACATAAAGAGAATTGATAGGGTGAATGCACAAAGTCTTTTACCCACAGTAGGGGAATAAATAACCAGTGGACATAAGTTTAAGGCAAGAGGGGCAAGATTTATTATGGAAGTGATACCTTTTCACACAGAGGGTGGTGGGTCTATAGAACGAGCTGCTAGAGGAGGTAGTTGAGGCAGATACTATAACACCCTTTTAAAAACACGTACATGGGTAGGAAAGTTTTAGAGGGATATGGGCCAGATGCAGGCAAATTGGATAAGCTTAGATGGGGCATCTTTAATTGTTTGAATAAAGATTCCCAGGGTGCAGTGGAGTGATTTGAGCCCATATTTTCAGGTAAATAGCCCTGACCTCAGTATTACTACCCAGTATTGATGTTGATTCAGAATATACAAAAACTCAACATCCACATCTCTCTTGTGGTTGAGGGTGCCAAATATTCACAAACCTCTCAGGGAAGGAATTTCCCTTCAACTCATTCTTAATTGTTAATTATTGGATCCATGGTCACTTTCACATTTTAACCACGAGAGATTTTCCAAGGAGAAATGCTTCAAGAATGTTGAAAAGATGTGGCAACCTCATCAGATCCAAGGAATCATGGGCTCAAAATCATTCAAACTAACAACGGCAGTGACTGACTCAGGTCTTGTTGACAGGGGCATGTGGACCCAAGTACAACTGGTGGAAAGAGGGAAGAACGACCCAGACAAACCTCCTGGGGCAGAGGTCCTACATTGGCCTCATTCACCATCTCAAAGTCTGAACCTTGCACTTGGTCCACTAAAGCCTACTGGATCTCTTGGTTAGTAAACATTTAACTTATCTTCCCATTCCCATACTGACCTTTATGTCCCAGGCCTCCTTCATTGTCAGAGTGAGACCACACGCAAATGTGGGAAAACCAACTCATATTCTGCTTGGGAGGCTTACAACCCAAAGCTTTGAACAATCAATTCTCCAATTTTAGGGAACGACAAAACCCTCCCACTTTCCATTTTTCCCCAATTCCCACCCTCCCCCTTTCCTCCCTCCCCCTATAACCCACCTGAACGTGCACCGATTTTCCCCCTCCCCCTCAACCTACATTTCTTCCTCTAGCTTCACAAATCACAACTCTTCAATCCTTCTGTCTTTTCAGTTTTTCATCTACTTCTCAAAACCCCACCTTACCTGTATCAGCGTATTACCTGCCAGGCTTTGTCCTGTCGTTATTCTCTCTTCCAGCTTTCTACCCAACACCTACAATTAGTCTGAAACATCACCTATCCATGATCTCCAGAGATGCTGCCTGGCCCACTGAGTTACTCAAGCACTTTGTGTCTTTTCTTGGAAACCAGCATCTGCAGTTCCTTGTATCTAAACTTCAGCCACAGTTGCTCAATATAACTAAAGTGGAAGCAAAATCAGATGCTTGATTACTAGTTTAGTAATTAATCACTCATTACCATTCAAATTGTGTCTGTGGTGATGTGTTAACGGTGGGAAGAGAATGTATGGGAATGTTGTTTGAAGGCAGGAGATGTGCCATTTGGCCAGAAAGAGGCAATTTAGAGACCGAAAGACCATAAGACATTCGAAAAAGAATTAGGCCATTTTACTCATCATGTCTGCTCTATTGTGTAGGAAGGAACTACAAATGTTGGTTTAAACCGAAGATAGACACAAAAACCTGGAGTAACTCAGCAGGTCAGGAATAGGTGATGTTTCGAGTCGAGACTCTTCTTCAGAGTCTGAAGAAGGGTCTTGACCTGAAACGTCACCTGTTCCTTTTCTCTAGAGTTGCTGTCTGACTGGCTGATTTACTCCAGGTTTTTGAGTCTGCTCGACTGACCAATTTTTTCCTCTCAACCCCATTCTCCTGCCTTCCCCCTCATAACTTTTAATGCCCTTCATAATTAAGAACCTATCAATCTCCACTTTTAAAATGCCCATGTCTTGGCCTCCACAGACATCTGTGGCAATGACTTCCACAGATTCATCAGCCTCTGACAAAAGACATTTCTCCTCATCTCCATTATAATCAACTAAGGAGGACACTACCTTTGTCTTTTCATTCTCTTCTTCTACCAGACCCTGCTGCACCAGAGCAGCTCGCTGTAAGACTGGCGACGGGGGCTGAATGCTGGTGGTGTTGATCAGTACACCACACAGATGACCATCCTGATTCTTGACAACAATGCCCCTGAATATTGTCGGGCTGCCCTAAGACAGTCTGAAGAAGGGTCTCGACCTGAAGCATCACCTTTTCCATTTCTCCAGAGATGCTGCCTGACCCGCTGAGTTACTCCAGCACTTTGTGCCTATCTAGAGAAGGACAGGTGGATGAATGATCTGCTCCCTTGCATGTTTTGTGCCACTGCAAGTCTCACTGTGTGCAGATCTCCCACATGCCTATTGTTGAGGAGCTGGAGTCACAAGTCATGTCATCAGCAATCAGTTCTTTAATGATCAGTGGTTTTATGCTCTATCATGATTGTTCAGATGCAGATGGCACGGCAGACTGCTGCAGAACGAGAGCTTTATCACTGCTGCCAAGGTGCTGGGCTTGGACATGCACATTGGGCTGTGTACACTCACCCACCAGCTGAATACCTAGACACTGGAACCCTTTCAGATTACAGTATACCTGACTCGATCCTCACATGACGGCGTACGTGAAGTCAGGGTCACCACAGAACAGACTGCAATTCCAGCAAAGCCATGCATTCATCCGACCTGCGTGTTTTCAGCAACTGGGAATTGTTGTGCAACCGTAGAGTTGCGGCTTCACAGCGCCAGAGACCCGGACTCGATCGTGACTACAGGTGCTGTCTGTACGGAGTTTGTACGTTCTCCCTGTGACCACGTGGGTTTTCTCAGGGTGTTTCTGTTTGTTCCCACGCTCCAAAGACGTACAGATTTGGAGGTTAATTTAGCTTTGGTAAAAACTGTAAATTGTCCCTGGTGTGTAGGGAGGTGCTATTGTACAGGGTGGTCGCGGCACGGACTAGGCGGGCCAAAGGGCCTGCTTCCATACTGTATCTCTAAACTAAAGTATGCTAAACTAAATGTTGAAACAAAGAACTGCAGATGCTGGTTTATAGCAAAGATAGACATAAAGTACTGGAGTGACTCAGCAGGTCAGACAGCATCTCTGGAGAAAAAGGATAGGTGATGTTTCGGCTTTGGACATGTCCCAACCCAAAACCTTTTCCTTATCCTTTTTCTCCAGAGATGCTGCCTGACCCGTTGAGTTACTCCAGCACTTTGTGTCTATCTTTGGAATTAAATGCTGAATTTCCAGAGTATCAGTGACCTTCTTTACGTAACAGAAAACGACAAACTGTGAGATGTCGCAAATATCTCCAACCGCGGCCTGGAAGGAGTTCGATTGGCAAAATCTTATTTTCACAATGACCTTGACATTCACTGATGTGGAGACTGGCTTCGCAAGCTGATTAATGTCACGATCTGCGTATTTCTGGCTGGCAATACCTGCATTTGCACTTCTATCAATATGGCATCCATAGTGATTCAAGCCACATCAGAGATCAGACTGCGCCCCGGAGTCACGATCACTAGAAGTAAAAGTCACGCACCGAATGAAAATCACTCAAGGGGAGGTTCACCATGTGCTACGCTACATGCCTCAGGAGTGCATTTTTTAATCATGAACTCACCACATGGGATTCCTGCTAAGTTGTTTCTGTGTCCTAGCACAGTGAACCAAGAATTAATAGGCCGTTATCTAATCAAGGACTCCAGAAGTCAGATTCCTCTCCTCACCCACTGAACTGGAAATAGAATTGTTTCACAGGACTCCACGCTAGAAAAGCACTCCTCCCCCATCTCACAAAGGCAGATGTATTAGAATAAAGTTTTACTGTTTTTGGAGAGAACACAAGGTGCTGGAGTAACTCAGCAGGTCAGGCAGCATCTCTGGAGAACAAGGATAGGTGATGTTTTGGGTCAGGATCCTACTTCCTGATCCGAGAGGTCACCTATACATGTTCTCCAGAAATGCTGCCTGACCCACTGAGTTACACCAGCACTCTGTGTCCTTGTAAGCCAGCTTCTGTAGTTCCTTGTTTCTACTGTTTCTGGAGACCCCACTTTATTTTTCCAAATCTTTTCCATTATCGCACTCAACCTAATGCATCCCCGTTAATATCCATGCCAATGTTCAATAAGATAACATGTAAAGGGAGTGTACATTAAAGTTATTAATAATAAGTTGTATTTATATGTTGCCTTTAGTTAAATGTTCATTTGAAGACTGTCCACACAGCTGTACAGCACCAAAACAGGCCCTTCGGCCCAGCTCGCTCATGCTGTCAAGGTTCTATCACTAAGTTAGTCTATTCGTCTGCTTGTAGGCTATATCCCTCAAACCTTTCCTATCCATGTCTCTGACTAAATATCTCTTGGACTTTATTATGGCACCCCTCTCTGCAGCTTCCTCGGGTAGCTCATTCCACATACACACTGCCCTCTGTAAACGGGAAATAAATCTGCTTGGGTCTCTTTTAAATCTTTCCCTCTCACTTCAAATCTATGCCATCTAGCTCTGGACTCCTCTGCCTAGGAGAAGAGACTGACAATTCATCTTATCTATGCCTCGTATGATTTTGTACAATGAGGTCAAGCCTCAGTCTCTTATGCTCCAAGGAAAAAGTCCCAGCCATTCCAGTCTCTCCTTCTATCTCAAACTCTTCAGTCCTTTCTTCATCATGGCATTTCTTTCCACGTATCCTTTCAACTTAATGACATCTTTCCTATAACTGTGGCTACCTGCCTTGTCACTTTTAGGGATCTGTTATCTGTATACCTCGGTCCCTCTCTTCTACAACACTGTCCAAGGTCCTACTATTTGCTATGTATGCTATGCCCTGGTTTAACTTACTAAAATGCTTCACCACACCACAAATTAAATTCCACCAGCCATATTCCTTAGCCCACTTCCCTCGTTGATCCAGAATCTTTTGTACATTTTAGATGCCTCATTGTCCACTGTACCACCAATTTTGCTGCCATCCACAAACTTACTACTTACTAGGGCGGCACGGTGGCGCAGCGGTAGAGTTGCTGCCTTACAGCGAATGCAGCGCCGGAGACTCAGGTTCGATCCTGACTACGGGCGCTGTCTGTACGGAGTTTGTACGTTCTCCCCGTGACCTGCGCGGGTTTTCTCCGAGATCTTCGGTTTCGTCCCACACTCCAAAGACGTACAGGTACGTAGGTTAATTGACTGGGTAATATGTAAAAATTGTCCCAAGTGTGTGTAGGATAGTGTTAATGTGCGGGGATCGCTGGGCGGCACGGACTCGGTGGGCCGAAGGGCCTGTTTCCGCGCTGTATCTCTGAATCTAAAAATCTTAACTACATGGTCATCCAGATCATTAATATAGATGTTGAATATCAATGGACTTAGCATTTGGCCTCTTGACTCACCACTGGTCATGGCTTCCAGTAAGAAAGCCAACCCTCCACTACCACCCTCTAACTCTCTCCACCAAGCCCATTCTGAATCAAATTGGCTAACATGGGTCTGAATCCCATGTAATCTAATCTTCTGGAGTAGCCTGCCATGCAAGAGCTTGTGGAAGGCCTTGCTAAAGCCCATAGGCCCAATTTCTACCGCCCTGCCCGCTTGGTAACCTCCTTTAAAAAAATCTAGTAAATTTGTGAGACATCATTTCCCACGCACGTGCTGACTACAAGTGTAGGAAGGAACTGCAGATGCTAGTTTACACCAAAGATTCTCCAAACAAAATGCTGGGGTAACTCAGCGGATCAGGCAGCATCTCTGGTGAAAAGGAATAGGTGACGTTTCGGGTCAAGACCCTTCTTCAGACTGTGAGTCAGGGTAGAGGGAAATTAGAGATATGAAAAGGTACAAAGAACAAATGAATGAAATGTATGCAAAAGGACAAATCAAAGCCAGCAACGATGATCAAGGAAAGGTGGAGCCCACAATGATCCATTGTTGGCTGCAGAGAAGATGATAACGAGTGGATGCAAACAGTGAAACTTAGCAGGATGACAGTGAAACTTGTAGGACGATTAGGGTGGGTGTCGGATGGAGAGAGAGAGAACGCAAGGGTTGCTTGAAGTTGGAGAAATCGATATTCATACCGCTTATATTCATAACACATACAGCTTACAACCCTGCGATATGAACATTGATTTCTCTAACGTCACCTATTCCTTTTCTCCAGAGATGATGCCTGACCCTCTGAGTTACTCCAGCATTTTGTGTCTATCTGCCGTACCGACTATCCTGAATCAGTCCGCACCTATCCAAATGCTAGTAGATCCTGCCCTTCAGAATCTCATCCACTAACTTATCCACCACTGATGTCAGTCAATAGTCAATAGTCGTTTATTTGTCACATCCACATAAATGTGTAGTGAAATGAAACATTACCCGCAATTGAAACACTAAGACCACTAAGAATAATCAATAAAAATGCAATAACACATACAATCATAAACTAACACCAAACAAAAGAAACATCCATCACAGTGAGTCTCCTCCAGTCCCTTCTCACTGTGATGGAAGGCCAAAATGTCTTTTCTCTTCCCTGCCGTCTTCTCCCGAGGTCAGGCTGTTGAACTTGCCACGTCGGGGCGGTCGGGGCTCCCGACATTGGAGCGCCGCGCCGGACGGTGAAAGGTCCGCGGCCTATTCCAGGCCGCGCCGGATGGTGAAAGGTCCGCGGCGGGCCGACCCAAGCCCCGCGATTCGGGGCGGGCGAACACGCTGCCTCTGCCGCTGCCGGAGCTCCCGATGTCGGCCCCCACCCAGGGGCCTGCGGGCTTCCGACATCCACGCGGCCCGCGCCGGAGCCTCCGGAGACGAGTCGCAGCCGCTCCCGCAGCATCCGCAGGCAGCCAGCGCCGCAGGTGGTGAGTCCGGGCCACGGGCTCTGCGAACCAGAGCCCCAGGTGGTCCCAGGTGCATGGCCGGTGGTAGGCCGCAACGGGAACGGAGACACGACACAGAAACAAGTTCGTGTCTCCGTTCAGGAGAGAGAATTTTTTACAGTTCCCGTTCCCTCCCACCCCCCCCCCCCCCCCAAACATAACATACAAACACTACACCATATTAAAACTACAATTCATACAAAAACAACAAAAAACACAAAAGACAGACGGACTGCAGGCAAGCCGCAGCTGCGACGGCAGCGCTGGCTCCTCCTTCCAGAATCTGACTAGCCAGTAGTTCTTTGGCTTATTATTGCTTCCATTCCTAAATAAAGGCAAAATGTTAACAACTCTCCCATCTTTTGGCACCCCTCCCATGACTAAAGGTGATTCAAATATCTATGCGAGGCCCCAACAACTAGCTTCTCACAATGTCCAAGTATATGCCAAACAGGCTCCAGGGATTTATCCACCTTAATATGTTTTAAGGTCACCAGTAGGAAGGAACTGCAGATGCTAATTTACACCGAAGGTAGACACAAAATGCTGGAGTTACTCAGTGGGACAGGCAGCATCTCTGGAGAGAAGGAATGGGTGATGTTTCGGGTCGGGTCTGAAGAAGGGTTTCGACGCAAAATTTCTTCTCACCAGAGATGCTGCCTGTCCCACTGTTACTCCAGCATTTTGTGTCAATTTAAGGTCACCAGGACCTCCTCTTTTGTAATGTGCACATGTTCCAAGACATCACTATTCCTTTTCCTCTATTGTTTTAATTCCATGACCTTCTTCTCAGTAACATCACACATCTCCTGTTATCAAACAATTTTACATAGAAACATAGAAAATAGGTGCAGGAGAAGGCCATTTGGCCCTTTGAGCCAGCACCGCCATTCATTGTGATCATGGCTGATCATGCACAATCAGTAACCTGTCCCTGCTCCCCATATCCCTTGATTCCACCAGCCCCTAGAGCTCTATCTAACTCTCTTTTAAATTAATCCAGTGAATTGGCTTTCCCTGCCTTCTGTGGCAGAGAATTCCACAAATTCACAATTCTCTGGGTGAAAAAGTTTCTTCTCACCTCAGTTTTAAAAAGGCCTCCCCTTTATACTTAGACTGTGTCCCCTGGTTCTAGACTCCCCCAACATTGGGAACATTTTTCCTGCATCTAGCTTGTCAAGTCCTTTTATGATTTTATACGTCTCTATAAGAGCCCCTCTCATCCTTCTAAACTCCTGTGAATACAAGCCGAGTCTTTCCAATCTTTCTTCATATGACAGTCCCTCCATCCCAGTAATTAACCTTGTGAATCTACGCTGCACTGCCTCAATAGCAAGGATGTCCTTCCTCAAATTAGGAGACCAAAACTGCACACAATACTCCAGATGTGGTCTCACCAGCGCCCTATACAACTGCAGAAGGACTTCTTTGCTTCTATACTGAAATCCTCTGGTTATGAAGGCCAACATGTCACTAGCTTTCTTCATTGCCTGCTGTACCTGCACGCTTACTTTCAGTGACTGGTGTACAAGGACACCAAAGTCTCGTTGCACTTCCCCTTTACCTAATCTGACACCATTGAGATATAATCTGCCTCCTTATTTTTGCCGCCAAAGTGGATAACCTCACATTTATCTACATTATATTGCATCTGCCATGCATCTGCCCACTCACACAACCTGTCCAAGTCAGCCTGCAACCTCCTACCATCCTCTTCGCATTTCACACTACCACCCAGCTTTGTGTCATCCGCAAACCTGCTAGTGTTACTTCCAGTTCCATCAGCCAAATCATTAATATATATTGTAAATAGTTGCGGCCCCAGCACTGAGCCTTGCGGCACTCCACTCTCCACTGCCTGCCATTCTGAAAAGGACCCGTTTATTCCTATTCTTTGCTTCCTGTCTGCCAACTAATTCTCTATCCATGTCAATACCCTACCCCCAATACCATGTGCTCTAATTTTGCTCACCAACCTCCCGTGTGGGACCTTATCAAAGGCTTTCTGAAAGTCGAGATACACTACATCCACTGGCTCTCCTTCATCCATTTTACTTGTTACATCCTCAAAAAATTCCAGAAGATTAGTCAAGCAGGATTTCCCCTTCATAAATCTATACTGACTTGGACTTATCCTTTTACTGCTATCGAAATGCACCGTTATTACCTCTTTAATAATTCAGCATCTTCCTCACCACTGATGTCAGGCTAACTGGTCTGTAATTCCCCATTTTCTCTCTCGCTCCTTTCTTGAAACGTGGGATAACATTAGCTACCCTCCAATCCACAGGAACTGATCCTGAATCTATTGAGCAATGGAAAATGATTACCAATGCATCCACATTTTCTTGAACCACCTCCTTGAGGACACTGGGATGCAGACCATCAGGCCCTGGGGATTTATCAGCCTCAGTCCCATCAGTCTATCCAATACTATTTCTCGCCTAATTCAAATTTCTTTCAGTTCCTCTGTCTCTCTTGATCCACTGTCCACTAGCACATCTGGGAGATTGTTTGTGTCTTCCTTAGTGAAGACAGATCCAAAGTACCTGTTCAACTCTTCCGCCATTTCCTTGTAACCCATAGTAATTTCACCCGTTTCTGCCTTCAAAGGACCCACATTTATCTTTACTAATCTTTTTCTCTTAACATACCTAAAGAAGCTTTTACTGTCCTTCTTTATATTCTTGGTCAGCTTCGCTTCGTACCCCATCTTTTCAGCCCGTATTGGCCTTTTTTCTATCTTCTGTTGTCCTTTGGAAGTTGCCCAATCCTCTGGCTTCCCGCTACTCTTTGCTATCTTACACATCTTTTCTTTTAGTTTTATTCCATCTCTAACTTCCCTTGCCAGCCACGGTTGCCTCTTACTCCCCTTAGAATCTTTCTTCCTCTTTGTAATGAAATGATCCTGCATCTTCTGGATTATGCCCAGAAATGTTTGACACCAAAACAAACACAACGATATTAGGACTAATGACCAAGCACACTTTTAAAAGACTAAGACAAAAGAGACCATGCAGATGCTGCAATCTGGAACAAACGGAATGCTTGGAGAATTGGCCTCCATGGCAGCTCAAGGTGTTTGCCGACGTTTCAGGTCATGACCCTATATCGGGACTCAGGAAGAAGAGGGAAGATTGCCAGTATAAAGCAGAGTGAAGGAGGAGTGGGCCAGAAGCTGGCTCATGTTAGGTGGAACAATACAGGGGAGGGATAATCAGCAGATGGGACCGGGTGGGTGAGGGAGAAGCGGTAGGGGATGCAAAAGGTGAACAAAGAGAAAAGAAAGTTCAGTGAGTGTGTGGAGAGTGAAGAACACCCAGGGTGTGGGTTACAGAAATTGGAAAATTCTATGTTCATACCATTGGGGGTTAACCAGCACACTCACCTGTCCACCTAGGATTCTTTCCTTCGGTTCACTTTTCCTACCCTTTCTCCCTCTCTCCCCCTCCTGGTTCCATCCACCAATCATCCCCTCCTGATCTGCTTCCACTTAAGATCCACCAGCTCCACCTCTCCCTCGTGCTGCGAGACGCAGACAACCCTCCCTCTTCACTATCACTCCTGATTCAGGGCATCAAACAAAACATGGACATACACCTTCATGTGCCCATGGATGCGGCTTGACCAACTGAGTTTTCCCAGAGATTTCTTCTTGGACACTTTTCAGACAATTGAATGAATCTTAATGGATTCACAGCTCCAGAATATTTCAATTTTGAATTAAAGGACGGTACAGAAATGCACAAGATACTCAAATTCTGCTATTTAAGTCACAGTGTTAACAGCCTGGTGTCCTGCCTCCCTTTCATGAGGTCATAAGGTCATAAGTGACAGGAGTAGAATTAGGCCATTCGGCCCATCAAATCTACTCCACCATTCAATCGTGGCTGATCTATCTCTCTCTCCTAACCCCATTCTCTTGCCTTTTCCCCATAAACTCTGACACCTGTATTAACCAAGAATCTATCTCTGCCTTAAAAATATCCACTGACGTGGCCTCTGCAGTCTTCTGTGGCAAAGAATTCCACAGATTCACCACCCACTGACTAAATAAATTTATCCTCATTTCCTACCTAAAAGAATGTCCTTTAATTCTGAGGCAATGACGTCTTGTCCTAGACTCTCCCACTATTGGAAACATCCTCTCCACATCCACTCTATCCAACCCTTTCACTATGCTGTATGTTTCAATTAGGTCCCCCCTTAATCTTCTAAACTCCAGTGAGTACAGGCCCAGTGCTGACAAACGCTCATCATAGGTTTTCCCATTCATTCCTGAGATCATTCTTGTAAACCTCCTCAGGACCCTCTCCAGAGCCAGTGCAAAATTGTTCACAATATTCCAAATGCGGCCTTACCAGGCCTTATAGAGCCTCTGCATTACATCCCTGTTTTTGTATACAAGCCCTCTTGAAATAAATGCTAGCATTGCGTTTGCTTTCCTTACTATCGATTCAACTTGCAGATTAACTTTTTGGGAATCCTGCACCAGCACTCCCAAGTCCCTTTGCACCTCTGATTTCTGGATTCTTTCCCCATTTAAAAAAAGTCTTCTCCTTCAATCCTACTACCAAATGCATGACTCCACACTTTACTGCACTATATTCCATCTGCCACTTCTTTGCCCGCTCTCCCAACCTGTCCAAGTCCTTCTGCAAAGTCCCTGCTTTCTCTACACTGCCCTTCCACCTATTTTGTAGCATTTGAAAACCTGGCCACAAAGCCTTCAATCCCTTTGTCCAAATCATTAATATACAATGTGAAGAGTAGTGCTAATTTCTCTCTCTCTCTCTCTCTCTCTCTCTCTCTCTCTCTCTCTCTCTCTCTCTCTCTCTCTCTCTCTCTCTCTCTCTCTCTCTCTCTCTCTCTCTCTCTCTCTCTCTCTCTCTCTCTCTCTCTCTCTCTCTCTCTCTCTCTCTCTCTCTCTCTCTCTCTCTCTCTCTCTCTCTCTCCCTCCCTCCCTCTCCCTCCCTCTCTCTCTCTCTCTCTCCCTCTCTCTCTCCCTTTCTCTCTCGCTCTCTCTCCCCCCCCCCTCTCTCTCTCCCTCGCTCTCTCTCTCCCTCTCTCTCTCTCTCTTTCTCTCTCCCTGTCTCCCTCTCTTCCCTCCCTCTCCCTCACCTTTTTGTGCAAGTATGAATATTTTCCTGCCTGCTGAAAGCATGATCTGAAGTTGGATGGAGAAAAAAAACCTTGCATAAATTAAGTAGCTCAAAATCTGTAACTTGGGAAATGTAGAGAAGATTCCTGTGAAGTTTATGTTGTGCATATTGAGGCCATAGATATTGAGCTGTATACGAGACACTGTTAATAGTGTATTCAAAGCCCCGATGATTTCTTCCTCCTGCACTTCAATCACCTACTGAACTGAGAGTTTAACCAACCATTCACTCTCCACCTGCTTGACACTGACCTACAAATAAATGGCTCCTGGCAAAACAGATGGTAATATTTATTTGCTGCTCCTCCTCCTGCAATATGTCTCAGGTTTCATCGTCATGAAGACAGCCTCAACAAGGAGTATATTCCATGGTCTTTGAGAGTTGACTTTGCAGAGTCTCTCACTATGTTTAAACGAGGAACCGCAGGTGCTGGTTTGGGAACAGCTCCATCCAAGACCGCATGAAATTGCAGCAAATTGTGGACGCAGCCCAGACAATCACACAAACCAACCTCCCTTCTATTGACTCCATTTATACCTCACCCTGCCTCGGCAAGGCCAGCAACATAATCAAGGACGAGTCGCACCCTGTCCACTCCCTCTGCTCCCCTCTCCCATCAGGCAAAAGGCATTGACGTGTGGAAACGACAACACTCCAGATTCAGGGACAATTTCTTCCCAGCTGTTATCAGGCAACTGAATCATCCTACCACAACCAGTGAACAGTGCTGAACTACTATCTACCTTGTGCGTAACCCTCGGACTACCCATGTTCGGACTTTGCTGGCATTATCTTGCACTAAAAGTTATTCCCTTATCAAGTATCTGTATACTGTAAATGGCTTGATTGTAATCATGTATTGTCTTTCTGTTCACTGGATAGCACGCAACAAAAGCTTTTCACTGTACCTCGGTACACGTGACAATAAATTAAACTATAACTGTAAAACTGTGCTGGTTCACATAAATGGACAAAAAGTGCTTGAGAACTCAGTGGGTCAGGCAGCATCTCTGGAAATTTCGGTTTCAGGTCAGACTGAAGAAGGGTTCTGACCAAAATATCATCCATCCATGTTCTCGAGGGATGCTGCCTGACTCGCTGAGTTACTCCAGCACTTTGTGTCCTTGTCTCTCATTATGTTTCTCACTCTCATACTGTGATTCTATTTGCACTTGTTTACAGTAAAGGATAACTCCTGAAAGAAATTGCTGAAGGCCACATCTAAATTTAATTTGTCAAAAGAAAAAATTACCTGAATGTAAAGTTGCTGTCAAAAGAATTCCTATCAATGCGAAGGTCAATGAGCCAAAAATGGTAGGAGAAGTTTAACTTCACAATTGCAGTTATGGTGGAGCAATGTAATATTTAACTAATATTACTCCAGCACAGATGCACAGATAGTCTATTTATCTGGAACACGATGAAAGTCTTCAACAGCTTGACACATTGCAGCCAGTAATGCTTGACTGTGTGTTAATATCCCAAATTGAAATGTTCATAAAGTTGAAGCTGTTTAACACATGCCAGTTTCTTTGTTTCCCCAAACAACTTCAGCCTGCCCTTCGCAACTTGCAGAGTTCTACTTTGTCGCAAATAAGTAATGCATTTTGGAGTCCTTTGGAAACACACATAGGCTGGGCTATCGATCAACTGACCAAATGGTGCCAGAACAACAACATTGCTCTCAACATCAGTAAAACCAAGGAACTGATTGCTGACTTTAGTAGAGGAAGGCCAAGGAGCCACAAACCTGCCTTCATCAACGGGACGGTGATGGAACGAGTCAAAAACTTCAAGCTCCTGGGCGTGCGCATCTCTGATGATCAGTCCTGGACCCAGCACGTTGATGCAATCATAAAGAAAGCCCATCAACACCTCTACTTCCCTAAGGAGCTTGATAAGATTTAGTATGTCAATGAATACTCTCTTGAACTTGTACAGATGTATGGTAAAGACCATATTGACTGGCTGTGTCACGGCCTGGTTCAGCAACGCGAAAGCCCAGGAACGAAGAAGATTGCAAAAAGTGGTGAACACCGCCCAGCCCATCACACGTACTGACCTCCCCACCATCAAAGGGATCTACAGGAGTCATTGCCTCAAAAAGGGAGCCAGACCCACACCACCCTGGCCACACTCTCATTTTATTCCTGCCATCGGGAAGAAGGTAGAGTATGAAAAGATTTACGTCTAGGTTCAGGAGCAGCTTTGTCCCTGCAACCATCAGGCTATTAAACACAACAACCTCCAACTATATGTATATGGTTGGCCACTTGAACTATGTTAGCCTACTCCCTATAAAACCCAGGCATTCTAGCCGGAGAAAGGAAGGGAGAGAGTGAGAAAAGAAGCCGGGGAGAAATTGGAAGAAAGAACATAGAAACATAGAAACATAGAAAATAGGTGCAGGAGTAGGCCATTCGGCCCTTCGAGCCTGCACCGCCATTCAATATGATCATGGCTGATCATCCAGCTCAGTAGCCTGCACCTGCCTTCTCTCCATACCCCCTGATCCCTTTAGCAAAAAGGGCCACATCTAACTCCCTCTTAAATATAGCCAATGAACTGGCCTCAACTACCTTCTGTGGCAGAGAATTCCACAGACTCACCACTCTCTGTGTGAAGAAATGTTTTCTCATCTAGGTCCTAAAAGACTTCCCCCTTATCCTTAAGCTGTGACCCCTGGTTCTGGACTCCCCCAACATCGGGAACAATCTTCCCGCATCTAGCCTCTCCAACCCCTTAAGAATTTTATATGTTTCTATAAGATCCCCCCTCAGTCTTCTAAATTCCAGCGAGTACAAGCCCAGTCTATCCAGTCTTTCCTCATATGTAAGTCCCGCCATCCCAGGGATCAATCTGGTGAACCTTCTCTGTACTCCCTCTAAGGCAAGAACGTCTTTCCTCAGGTTAGGAGACCAAAACTGCACACAATACTCCAGGTGCGGTCTCACCAAGGCCCTGTACAACTGCAGCAGAACCTCCCTGCTCCTAAACTCAAATCCTCTTTTCTCCATACCCCCTGATCCCTTTAGAAAAAAGGGCCACATCTAACTCCCTCTTAAATATAGCCAATGAACTGGCCTCAACTACCTTCTGTGGCAGAGAATTCCACAGACTCACCACTCTCTGTGTGAAGAAATGTTTTCTCATCTCGGTCCTAAAAGACTTCCCCCTTAAGGAGAAGGAGAGAAGGAGAAGGAGAAGGAGAGGAGGAGGAGGAGGAGGAGGAGGAGGAGGAGGAGGAGGAGGAGGAGGAGGAGGAGGAGGAGGAGGAGGAGGAGGAGGAGGAGGAGGAGGAGGAGGAGGAGGAGGAGGAGGAGGAGGAGGAAGAGGAAAGAAACAAGAGAGAGAGGAAGGGAGAAAATGTAGGATGCCTCCCTGCTAGCTGTGTTCTCCTGTAACAGGTTTGAGGAAGGTTGACATGGTGGCGATGCGGTAGAGTTGCTGCCTTACAGTGCAGGTTGCGCCAGAGACCCCGGTTCAATCCTGACTGCGGGTGCTGTCTGTACGGAGTTTGTACGTTCTCCCCGCAACCGCATGGGTTTTCCCTGAGATCTTCGGTTTCCTCCCATACTCCAAAGACGTACAGGCTTGTAGGTAAATTGGCTTGGTATAAGTGTAATTGTCCCTAGTGTGTGTAGGATGGTGTTAATATGCAGGGATCGCTGATCGGCGCGGACTCGGTGGGCCAAAGGGCCTGTTTCCGTGCTGTATCTCTAAACTAAACTAAACTGAGCCACTGGGGCAAACCCAGGACAACCAGTGCAACCGCGTGGTCAAATCTGGACTGCCGGGAAGAAACCCTATACAGCCAGCGCCTCAACAGTGGGTGTGGTCCCTGCCGAACCCGGCGTCATCCCTGACACCACATGGTGGGGAATGCCGGCAAGACTACACTGGCTACCCACATGATGCATGAAGAAATTCAAATGGGGCATTGCTGCTGTTTCCAAAGTTTTCTGGACGTTGATCGGTACATCTGTCCCCATCTTGAATATCATTCAGAAGGACTTCTCTTTAAAAGGTAAACTGGACATTAGATTAGCTTGTGACTGAATGATGCTGCAGCCTCTACTACTGAGCCAGCGTGCTGCCATGGGTACGTTCACAGTGGACCTCTGCATCTTCAGAGGTCAAGTCTTTTTTTTGCTTTTAGAGATATTTAACTAGACATTTTTTTTCCTAGTCAAACCCATGTCGCAAACCATAGACACAGAATATGTTCTGTGGAGTGCTTAACCAGTGAAAAAAATAGAGTTTAATCCGAATGAAATTAATTGCATACAAAATGGTGTTTTAAAATCCTGTTTCCTACCTAGCGTACTTACACATCTAGCAACAAGTGCAGAACAGATCAGAACAAAAAAGGATATGTTCTTGTTTGTGAACTTTCACTGAGGGAGAATAATTCCTCTAGACCCGGTGGGCAGAAGGGCCTGTTTCCAAGTTGTATCTCTAAACAAAAATGAGGAACATATGTTGGACGTAGCTCCATTCAGAATGATGAAAATAATTAAACCATCTCGCATTCTGTTCACTTGATTCTTCATTCTATATTATATTTTTTCTTACGAAGAGATCACAGAACAAAATGTTCATCATGTGCAAAAGATGTGCCACTTCAGATGCTCATATCAGAAGGTGGTTTCTAAAGATAGACACAAAATGCTGGGTTAACTCAGGGGGGCAGGCAGCATCTCTGGATAGTAGGAATGGGCGACCACCATAATGGGTCGAGACTGTTCTTCAGACTCCTAAACCTGGTCAATGTCACAAGGAGGGGATCAATGTAGCCTGTAAACACTTACCCTTCAAATTTCACCTTCACTGGCAAACTCCCGCTAACATTATTAAACTACACCTTATGGACACAGCAATTTGCAATACGCAATGCAAGTCATTTGCCGTACTCAATGCAAGGATTAACAAACTCATCAAGGAGGCTGGAGGATCAACAAACTCATCGGAAAGGCTGGTACCGTCCTGGGGGCGGAGTTGGATTCATGGGAGGTGGTCTTGGAGGGGAGGATGCTCCTCAAACTCCTGGACAATGCAGCTCACCCCCTCCATAACATACTGGTCAACCTGAGGAGTACCTTCAGCAACAGACTGGTTCCACCAAGATGCAGGACAGAACGCCACAGGAGATCCTTCTAACCTGAGGCTATCAAATTGTACAACTCCCCCCCTTCTGTCGTGGATTGACTCCCCTCCCCCTAGCGTTGCCAATTTTCTCACTGCCAAATAAGGGACAAAAGGTGACATCACCGCCCCACGCCCCACGTGACCGCAACCCAGCCAGCGGCCACGTGTTCCTGCTCCACCAATGGCGGCCGCCTGGGCTGGGAGGCGGGTTGCAACGCAACCTCCTTTAGGCGACGCCCGGGCCTCCAGGCCTACACTGTCTGGGCCGACAGCGGCCCCCAGGGCTACAGTGTCCGGGCCTACAGTGCCCAAACTGTATTAGGTGCCTAATACGGGACAAGGCCGGTCCCATATGGGACAAACCAATTTAGCCCAATATACAGGATGTTCCAGCTAATATGGGACAGTTGGCAACCCTACCTCTCCCCCCCCCCCCTTTCCTCCCAATCTCTGCACATCCCCAATCCTTTCCATTCGCCACTTTAATTTCATGTTTCATGTATTTTGTGTTTTTATGACTGTTGGCAGGTCAATTTCCCTCTTGGGATAAATAAAGTTCTATCATATCGTATCATAAGTCAGGATACATGCAGTTTCCAACAGTCTCCTCAGGCAGACCTCAACTGTTACAATTAAGCTCAATGAAAAATCTCGATCAGAAATACCTGTGAACAAAACCCTTGAAGGAAGAAGAAATGTTAAGAAATATTGAAGTCCATCTTCAGTAGGGGAATGGTGAGTGTGGAGGCCAACTCAAAATTGTATCATGTTCCAGAAGTCCAGAAATGAAATCTTTTCTTGCAACCCTGTTAGCTGGAATGTGCCACAAGAAATACATTTCTGCCGCAATTGTACATGTATTGATTCAATTTTGTGCACACATATTGATTCAAGAACCATACATGCCCTGACTAAATATGAAAACTTTTTGCTTGATGATCATATCCACTGCAGAGCAATTGGCAAACCCCCCCAAAACCTAGCCGCTGGGAGGCTTGTGGATTGAATAAAAGCATCAGCAATTTGACTTCTATCCTGACTACAAGTGTTTGTGCTTGTGGAGTTTCAACGTTCACTCTGCAACTGCCTGCCTTTCTGCTGTGTGCTCCAGATCAGTCCCATGCTTTAGAGACAAAGGTTGGTAAGTTAAATGCCACTGTAAATTGTCTCTAGTGTATAGATGAGTGGTAGATTCTTGGAGGACGTCAGGATGAAATAATGGGATTAGTGCAAATGGACTGAGTGGGCTGAAGAACCATTTTTCATGTTGTATGAATCTATAGGAGCAATAGATTGAAGGTATTTATTCACAAAATGCTGGAGTAACTCAGTGGGACAGGCAGCATCTCAGGAGAGAAGGAATGGGCGACGTTTCGGGTCGAGACCCTTCTTCAGACTGATTAATTCATTCAAGCCTATCGTGCCAGTTAACAAGATTGTGTCGGCACGGTGGCGCAGCGGTAGAGTTGCTGCTTAACAGCGCTTACAGCGCCAGAGACCCGAGTTCGATCCTGGCTACGGGTGCTGTCTGTACGGAGTTTGTACGTTCACCCCGTGACCTGTGTGGGTTTTCTCCGGGTGCTTCGGTTTTCTCCCACACTGTAAGACCTACGGGTTGGTAGATTAATTGGCTTGGCATAAATCATAAAATTGTTTCTAGTGTGTGGTGGATACTGTTAGTTACGGGGATCGCTGGGCGTTGCGGACTCGGTGGGCCGAAGGGCCTGTTTCTGCGCTGTATCTCTAAACTCTAAACTTTAAACTCTCAACTCTAAACTATAAACTCTGTGTCTGATCTGTAACCTAATTTCTTTGCCCTGCGACTATTAATATCTTCGGTTACAAATATAAAACATCTGCCATCTTTGGAGGAGAGTTCCAAAGTTTCATTGTGTGTAGATGCATTCCCACACTGCACACGTCTGAAGAAGGGGCTCAACCAAAACGTCACCTATTCCTTTTCTCCAGAGATGCTGCTTGACCCGCTGTTACTCCAAAATATTGTGTCTATCACTCTTTGCAGACCTGGCCTCAGAATACCCCTGCCATTACAGAATCATACCTTGATCAACAGAAACAGTTTCCCCCTCACTACATTTCAGCTTCCCTTAACAGCTCAGGAAATTCAATCAAAACAGCTCTTAGAACATTCTAAATCCCTGAGAACATTCCCAGTGTAATTGATCTAAGAATCAATTGATCAGCTTCGTGAACCTCCCTTTCTTTCTCGAAGCCGTCCTAGAGGCACTGGGAGGTCAATGGTTTTATTAAATTGAGCCTCAAGAACACTTGTCAATCAATTAGCATTTTATTCAGTAACCTCCCATCTATTTACTTGCCAAAGGATCCATTTGTTGAAAAGGAGTTGGGAAGGTGGGTGGGTAAAATTGGTGGTCCGATATTTCAGAGGCTTGCACTATTTTAAGAGGACAGGGCTCCACTATGCTGGAAAGTAATGGAAACCTCATGGGAACAATAGCAGTTTAGTTTAGTTTATTTTAGATTAGAGATGCAGTGCGGAAACAGGCCCTTCAGCCGACCAACCAGCGATCCCCACACACTAACACTATCCTGCACACACTAGGGACAATTTACAATTATACCAAGCCAATTAACCTACAAACCAAAACGTCTTTGGAGTGTGGGAGGAAACCGGAGCACCCGGAGAAAACCCACGGGGTCACAGGGAGAACGTACAAACTCTGTGCAGACAGCACCCATGGTCAGGATCGAACCCGGGTCCCTGGTACTGTAAGGCAGCAACTCTTCCGCTGTGCCACCGTGTTGTTCCAGAAACTCTGCACATAAATGGACAGCTATGTATTCTACCAGGGCTGTATGAGGGGCAGATTATAGGTACAGTAACCTGCCACGCAAAGCATTGTGAAGGATTGGTGCACTGAGACATACAAAGTATCCAACATTACGATCCAGTAACGTTCCACAATATAACCAAAGATATCTAACCAAAGGGCGGCACGGTGGCGCAGCGGTGTCTGTACGGAGTTTGTACGTTCTCACTGAACCTGCATGGGTTTTCTCAGGGATCTCTGGTTTCCTCCCACACTCCAAAGACGTACAAATCTGTGGGTTAATTGGCTTGGTATAATTGTAAATTGCCCCAATTAGACATTGTCCCTAGTGTGTGTAGGACAGTGTTGGTGTGCGGGGATCGCTGGTTGGCGCAGAGTCGGTGGGCCGAAGGTCCTGTTTCCGCGCTGTATCTCTAAACTAAACTAAACTAATCTATATCATTACCACCTCACTGTCAACATTCACGGGGGAGCTGCACACATGATAGGCTTTCAGATGGCAATGATTGTGAATTTCTCCAACATATCCAGCTGCTCCAGTTATTTCTATCAAACAATACGCAGATAGAGGTAGCAGCAAACCTTTGGGAATCAGCATCACCACTCACCAGATGTTTCCTTGTCTGTGAACAGATACCCTTAATGAAATTGGGCAATAAAACCATTGACTACTGTGGCCAATTGTGGCTAATTTACCCCATCACATTCCTTCATATTTTTGGCTATTGCTTTCTGATTTAATAAATAAGTTGAAAGAGTGGAGCTTTTACAGTTTGCAATCATTGACCCATTCTTCCTAATTGAGCGGCAAATGTATTACAGAAACAATGTGTCTTGCTGTTAGTGGAAATTTTTTTTGAGTAATGATGTTGCCTGCAATAGTCTAGTTTAGTTTAGTTTAGGGATACAGCGCGGAAATAGGCCCTTCGGCCCATCGAGTCCGCACCAACCAGCGATCCCCACACATTAACATTATCCTACACTGGGGACAACTTTTACACTTATACCAAGCCAATTAACCTACAAGCCTGTATGTCTTTATAGTGTGGGAAGAAACCAAAGTTCTCAGAGAAAACCCATGCAGGTTCAGGGAGAACATACAAACTCCGTACAGACAGCACCCGTAGCCAGGATTGAATCCAGGTCTCTGGTGCTGTAAGCATTGTAAGGCAACAACTTCACTGCTGCGCCACCGTGCTGCCCAATAACTGACTGCATGCATTAAGTTTTTAATAAATGATGAATGGCAAGAAATGTTTTAATGCTACAACATCAAACAATATCATAGAACATAGAACATAGAACAGTACAGCACTAGAACTGGCCCTTCGGCCCACATTGTTTGTGCTGAGCATGATGCCAAGACCATCGGTGATCTACCTGCACATTAGTCATATCCCTTTATTCCCTGCTTATCCATATACCTATTAACAATTCTTTTAAATGCCACTAACAGACCTGCTTCAGCCAATACCCCCGGCAGCACAAACCTGGCATTCACTATCTTCTGTATAAAATAAACTTTCCCCGCACATCTCCTTTAAAGTTTGCCCCTCTCGCCTTAAACCTGTGCCCTCTCGTAATTAATTTTTCCATCCTGGGAAACAGATTACTTTATCAATTACTTTCATTGTTTTATTTATTAATCAGACCGACTATCCCCTTGTATTAGTATTGGGCGGCACGGTAGCGCAGCGGTAGAGTTGCTGCTTTACAGCGAATGCAGCGCCGGAGACTCAGGTTCGATCCTGACTACGGGTGCTGCACTGTAAGGAGTTTGTACGTTCTCCCCGTGACCTGCGTGGGTTTTCTCCGAGATCTTCGGTTTCCTCCCACACTCCAAAGACGTACAGGTATGTAGGTTAATTGGCTGGGTAAATGTAAAAATTGTCCCTAGTGGGTGTAGGATAGTGTTAATGTACGGGGATCGCTGGGCGGCACGGACTTGGAGGGCCGAAAAGGCCTGTTTCCGGCTGTATATATATGATATGATATGATATGAAAGTTACAGGAAAATGGTGGAGGGGCAAACATAATGCCTCTGTGATTTCCAAGAGAAGATTAGAAAGCCTTTGTTTGTGTTTTTGAGTTATGAACCCCTTTCTCTCAAGTAAGCTTAACATCATGAGACAGAGTTTCAATTTCAGGCACAAACATGTATCTGGGTGCAAAGGGTGTGCTCCTCCTCTGAAGTTACTTTATTAAATGTGGAACCGCATCTCCTCCAACCTCATCGATTGTATCCGCTGCTCTAGATGTCAAATTCTTTACATTGGCGAAACCAAACGCAGGCTCGGCGATTGTTTCGCTCAACACCTTCGCTCAGTACGCCTTAACCAACCTGATCTCCCGGTGGCTGAGCACTTCAACTCCCGCTCCCACTCCCAGTCTGATCTTTCTGTCATGGGCCTCCTCCAGTGCCATAGTGAGGCCCACCGCAAATTGGAGGAATAGCACCTCATATTTCGCTTGTGCAGCTTGCAGCCCAGCGGTATGAACATTGACTTCTCCAACTTTAGATAGTTCCTCTGTCCCTCCCTTCCCCTCCCCCTTCCCAGTACTCCCTCTAACTTCCTGTCTCCACCTATATCCTTCCTTTGTCCTGCCCCCCTGACATCAGTCTGAAGGGTCTCGACCCGAAACGTCGCCCATTCCTTCTCTCCCGAAATGCTGCTGCCTGACCTGCTAAGTTACTCCAGCATTTTGTGAATAAATACCTTCGATTTGTACCAGCATCTGGTTATTTTCTTATGCTTAGAATAGAAAAGAATACTTTATTGTCACATGTGACAAATCACTGTGAAAGTCTTTGCTTGAATACCTTGCCAAGGTATGCAAATAGTCACCCATAAAGGGCGCGTACAAAGTTACAGATTTCCCCCCCTCCCCCCCGCGTCAGTTCCCCCCATGTTCTTCCCCCATCCCCCCACACCGGGTCCCCCGTTGTCCATTGCCCCCCCCCCCCCCCTCCCCTCACGGCGGTCCCCCCACACCAGGTCCCCCGTTGTCCATTGTTCCTCTGGTCCCCTCACGGTAGTTCCCCCCACACCAGGTCCCCAATGACATTGCCAGCAATCATTCTCATGTATTGGCACAATTGGCCAGTGCTTCACAACACATCACAACAATCCCCATTTCAATTTTTGCTTTAAATTATGTTCATTATTATACTCGACAGTGTTAATATAAACCGAACTGTAAAGCAATAACAAGAACACAAGCTGTTTAACTACAAGCTGTTAGTAAATTGTTTTTCAAATTTGCCGTTACGTGCCCTCGTGTCCGACAGAAGCAGTTCAACTTTTGGAACCCATTTAAAAACGCAAAAAAAGGCCACGTCAAACTGAAAATCGATTTGCATTGGCTATATAGATTATAAAGTTCAGTTTACACCAAAGTTCAAGCAAATTATGCTTAAAATACATCAATGCTTCCCTATTCAGATCCTAGCTCGAAAGCAGTTAACGCAGATATTTCAAGGGGTCGTGATGTTCTCCTTAATAAAGAGACACTAAAGTACAAAAGCTTGAATCATCACTGATAGAGGACAGAAGGACAAAAGTTTATAACCCTCATTCAGAGCTGCAATTCTGCAAAAGAACATCGATGAACATTAATGTTGAGGCTTGGCAATTCCCAAGTTCCCAAGTTCTAGGAGTAGAATTAGACCATATGGCCCATCGAGCCCACTCCACCATTTAATCATGGCTGATCTCTGCCTCCTAATCCCATTTTCCTGCCTTCTCCACATTGCTCCACAATGACATCCTGTGGCCATATTACAAAGTCATCAACACAGTTTGTTAATTAAGACAATAACTGCAGATGCTGGTACAAATCGAAGGTATTTATTCACAAAATGCTGGAGTAACTCAGCAGGTCAGGCAGCATCTCAGGAGAGAAGGAATGGGCGACGTTTCGGGTCGAGAAGGTCTGAAGAAGGGTCTCGACCCGAAACGTCGCCCATTCCTTCTCTCCTGAGATGCTGCCTGACCTGCTGAGTTACTCCAGCATTTTGTGAATAAATACCTTCAGTTTGTTAATTAGATCAGAGTAAAACAATGGAAAATTACATTGTAAGGATCACAACATGACAATGAAAAGCAAACAGCGGGTGATAAATGTTCGAGCAATCGGTCTGAAATAAATAATCAGAAGACATCACCATTTAAAGAAATTTAAAAGAACAATTGAAATACAATGTACGTTCTTGTTTTCTTCAACAACAAAGTCTCTAACAAGTGAAATATAATTATCAACCAAATAGTACTTCCAATAAGTGCATATTTCGCACTCAGAACTAAATGCACCCATTAAATCATCCATTGAGACGTTAATATCTTTACTGAAAATTCGACTCAAACAGATAAAGCTTGTAATTAGAAACATTTTAATGACCTTGAGATGTCCCAAAGCAATTCACAGGCATTAAATATTTTTGAAGTGTAGTTCGAGTGAGAGTGCGAGGAGATGTTGCAGCCAATTTATTCACCGCTTTTCCCCCGTTCTGTTGAAAGGATTCTAGCCTGAACCATTAACTCGTTCTTTTCCCACCAATTCGGCCTGACCTGAAGCTTTCTCTTTGGCATTTGTTTTTGTTACAAGTTCCCAGTTGCAGCAATAAGATCAATGCTCAGATAATTTGTTATGATAGAGTAGGTTAAGGGACAAGCCTTATCCCCGAACTGCTGCAGAGGATCCCAACAGCACTGACAGAGAATTTAGATGTTTTCCAGAAATTGGCTGCAATTCAAATGAAATTAAATTATCAAGCCATAATTGCCAAAGTAAGATTATTTTTTCAAAAGGCCCTATTCTCTATATTGGCCGGCACTGGAATTTTTCCCTCTGTTTCCACAAGTCCTTCATAAGGTCATAAGCTCATAAGGAAGAGGAGTAGAATTAGGCCATTCAGCCCATCAAGTCTACTCTGCCTTTCAATCATGAATGATCTATCTTTCCCTCCTAACCCCATTCTCCTGCCTTCTCCCCATAACCTCTGACATCTGTACTAATCAAGAATCTTATTCCTCTAATCAAAAATAACTTATTTCCGTGTACATTCACCTGCTCAATTCCTTCGACCATCTTCATTGTGCTGTCTGGGTTTAAAACATTACCACAGAGTCTAGTGTGATTCTCCGGTACAATATTGAGGGAACGTTACACTGTCAATGTGATATATTTTGTAAACCAAGGTCCCATATTGTCACACATCTGGAATCAAAAGATGTATGGGGAGTTAACTGCGGTGTCCAGGGTAATATTTTCTTTTGAGTTCACATCACTGACAACAGACTACTCTACTCATTTTCACACAGTTTTCAGCGGGAGCTAGCATTTTTTTAGAGACTTTAAAGATACAGCACAGAAACAGGCCCTTCAGCCCACTGAGCAGCGATCACCCCATACACTAACACTATCCTACACACTAGGGATGAGTTTACAAATTACCGTAGCCAATTAACCTACAAACCTGCACGTCTTTGGATTGTGGGAGGAAACCGGAGCAACCGGAGAAAACCCAAGTGGTCACGGGGAGAACGTACAAACTCCGTACTGACAGCACCCGTAGTCAGGATCAAACCTGGGTCTCTGGCGCTATAAGGCAACAACTCAAACACTGTGCTGCTATGTTGTATGCAAGTTGGCTGTCAGGGATGGATGTTTAGAGCCCAGCTCTGGGGAGGGGACAGCGATATAGTTCATAGATGCCCAGTCTTTATAAGGCAGAAGTTATAAAAGCAATGAAATATTTATGTCAGAGATGGAGGTGTTTTGTGTACAGCCACCATTAGTTTGTTGGCAGAAATCTTTGGTACTTTGATCTGTGAATGTACAATATTGTTTTCTCCTGGTCTTCCCAGAAATCTTCCCATCAATCCAGTGGCCGATGGCATGAGGAAAGGAGAGTGGAGACTTCACTTAGTGACTTGAGGATTGGACGGTTGGCTTGCAGAGAGGTCCAGAGACAAGGCCTCTGGTTCCACCGTGGGGGGGAATGCCTCCAGTGCCTTCAAGGTCGGCTGCAGAGACACAAAGATGGTGGGGCAAGGAGAGGAGAGGGACGTTGGTTAATGGCAACTGCTCCAGGACATCGAGCGTGCGGTCCGACCGGACTTTGGACTTTGAATAATGGCGCCAAAAATGGCAGCGCCCACATGTGTAATATATGCAAAAAGAATTTCACCGTGCTGTTGCAGATGTGACACATAATGCATTATTTAATTGAACTATTGGAACTTTCCACAGCGGTCTCCCGTGGGGGGAACTGCCGTGAGGAGAGGAGGGGAGGAACAATGGAGGACCCGGCGTGGGGGAGGGGAGGGGGAGAACAAAGGCGCACTTTGTAACTTTGTCAGCACCATAGATGCCTGCTATGTGCATACCTTGGGTATGCAAGCATAGAATCTCACTGCGTCTTGTCACATGTGACAATGAAGTAATCCATGACGTATTCCATTCCATTCCATTCCACCGTCTACGAGCCAGTCACCACTCTCCACTCCTGACAGGACCACAGACTGGACACCTCCAGCATGGTGTATTCTCCAAGCATTGCAGCCTGTGGATGTAGCAAATGGAAATATAACAAGCACCAGGTCCAGGCAATACATCTGATCCAGGATCACCTGGCCCGGTAACAATGTAGAGATTTAAAATTGAAGACACGCTGAACAATGGAGGCCAGGTGTGCTGCAGTTCACTTTTGAAGAAAGGTCTAAGGTTTAAAACATTAATCCAATTCATCATGACATGCTAAGCGCTTCCAGAATTTTTTGTTTTAATATGCGGTAGAGTTGCTGCCTCACAACGGCAGAGATCCGGGCTCGATCCTGACTACGGGTGCAGTCTGTATGGAGTTTGTACGTTCTCCCCAAAACCACTTGGATTTTCTCCCGGATCTCCACTTTCCTCCCACACTCCAAAGATATACAGGTTTGTGGGTTAATTGGCTTGGTATAATTGTAAATTGTCCCTAGTGTGTGTAGGATAGTGTAAATGTGTGGGGATCACTGGTTGGCATGGACTCGATGGGCTGAAGGGCCTGTGTCTGCGCTATATCTCTAAACTCAACTAAACTAAATTTCTGGTGGATCACAAAATGCTGGAGTAACTCAGCAGGTCAGGCAGAATCCCAGGAGAGAAGGAATGGGTGATGTTTCGATTCGAGACTCTTCTTCAGACTAAATTTCCGGTCATTAGTTTGTTGGCTGGAATGAATACTCTTTGATCTTTGAATTTTCAACACTTTCTCTCCTGAGAGAACTTCCCACAAAAAAATTGTTGTAATACAAACTGAAGGCCTTTTGCCAACACAAACATTTTTGCTGGCATTACTGACTTTTGTGATTTGTCATAATTATAAAATCATTAAGTCATTCAGCAAAGAAGTCGGCCTTCGGGCCTACTGTGTGTATGCTGACAATTAAGTACCTATCTCAATTTTATGGGGAAAAAAAATTATAGTTTTGCTAAAAGAAAAATTCAATAGTTCAATTCAAAAATGCATTATTTGTCACAAAAGCAACTGCACAGTGAAATTCTTTTTGCATATGCTACACATGCGGGTGCCACCATTTTTGCCGCCATTATTCAAAGTCCAAAGTCTGGTCGGACCCCACGCTTGATTTACTAGACAGTTCCCGTGAACCGACGACCCTCTCCTCTCCTCTCCTCGCCTCTCCTCTCCTCTCCTCTCCTCTCCTCTCCTCTCCTCTCCTCTCCTCTCCTCTCCTCTCCTCTCCTCTCCTCTCCTCTCCTCTCCTCTCCTCTCCTCTCCTCTCCTCTCCTCTCCTCTCCTCTCCTCTCCTCTCCTCTCCTCTCCTCTCCTCTCCTCTCCTCTCCTCTCCTCTCCTCTCCTCTCCTCTCCTCTCCTCTCCTCTCCTCTCCTCTCCTCTCCTCTCCTCTCCTCTCCTCTCCTCTCCTCTCCTCTCCTCTCCTCTCCTCTCCTCTCCTCTCCTCTCCTCTCCTCTCCTCTCCTCTCCTCTCCTCTCCTCTCCTCTCTTTGCCTGGCCATCGTTGTGTCCCGGGAGCGCCTCCTGCAGCCAACCTTGAAGGCGCTGAAAGCATTACCCCAGTTCACCCTCGTACCGGCCCAATCCTAACGCCTGGCGTCTCCAGCTCCCTCCCGGGTACACCATCAGACGAGCCTTCGTGTGGGTTACACCATCCGATGAGCCTTTTAAATTAACATTCAAACAATAAATGCATCAACAATCACTTACAAACAACTCTACTTTACTGTATTATATAAAGGTTAACCCACAACAGATTCCTTAACCATCATTACCTATTCATTCCTTTTTAAAAATATTTTATTTATAAAAGCTATTTTTATCAGAACCTTTTAAATTGAGAACTCAAGGAGGCTATGTTAATGGTAGGTTCACACAAATTGGATTTAATGTAAAATGCTGGCAGCAATTCTCCCCATGTCAAGTTGCTAGAGATTGCCATCAATTGTTAGCTCTCCTTGATGTGATGGTTGTAATATCTGAAGTGACTCCTTAGCTTCAGGGGTTTTTCTCCCAAATGAAAGACAAGGAGCAAATAAATTATTCAAATGACCTCCAAAACAAACACAAAACAAATGTGACTATACCTCCCAGCTGCAAACTCATAACTTCTAGGGTAGATGTTTCTCTGCCGATACAAGACGGGCGATTGTAATATGCAAAAGAAAGATAAATGTCGTGTGAAGCCTGTAATTCAAAGTGGACATTCTGGAAACATTTGAAGATAGATACAAAATGGTGGAGTAACTCAGAGAGTCAGGCAGCAGCCCTGGAGAAAAGGAATAGGTGACGTATCTCGACCTGAAACGTCACCCATTCATTTTCTCCAGAGATGCTGCCTGGCCCGCTGAGTTACTCCAGCATTTTGTGTCTATCTTCAGTGTAAACCAACAACTGCAGTTCCTTCCTACACATTCCGGGAACATTCACTGTTTTCTATCTACTGGGAAGTTCTCTCACTGTCCAAAGACACAGAAGTAAATCTTAAGTCTGAGACACTTACAGCGCTGATTTTATACTTGTCCAGGCAGCTGAGGGGCCAGCATGAAACTTCAGAGTCAGACATTCACGCAGCAGCTGTGTGGTGAGGATGGTGCTGACTTTAAACTAACGACCCTGCCATCACAGTCCGTAGAAGGACTGTGTTCAGAGTCTGGAATCATTATTTGCCCAACATGAGATAGGCTACGCAAGTTTCAGTCAGACCTCAAGGTGTGGGATTACTGTAATTTAGAACTGCAATCCTGTGTTAAATCAAAACGGCAAGCCAAAGGCAAACTTTAGACTTTAGACTTTAGACTTGAGCTACAATGAGGAAACTGACCCTTCGGCCCACCGAGTCCACGCCAACCAGCAATCACCCCGTACACTAATACTATCCTACATGATAGGGCCAATTTGCAGTTTTACCAAAGCCAATTAACCTACAAACCTGCACACCTTTGGAGTGTGGGAGGAAACCAGAGCACCCGAAGAAAACCCATGGAGATCACGGGGAGAACATTCAAAGACCGTACAGGCAGCACCCGTAGTCAGGATCGAACCCGGGTCTCTGACGCTGTAAGGCAGCAACTCTACCGCTGCTTCAGTGTGCCATCCGAAACTATAAAAATGAAAATAAAATCAGAAAATGTTGGAAACACACTGCAGGGCAGGCAGCCTCTGTAGAAAGAGAAACCCTTTTGTTAGAACTGATAAAGGGGTCTCTGATCCGAGGTGTTTGTCAGTTCTAACAAAAGGGTTTTGACCTGAAATATTAACAGTGCTTCTCTTTCCACACAGATGCTACCTGATATGTTGATTGGTCCCAGCTTTCATTTCAGATTGGAAAGACACGATATTTAAAAAAATAAATAAAACGTTTGTCAGTATTGTGGCAACCCTAAAATTGATTGATTGATTAATTGATCACTGTCCACACACTAATGAGAGTGTCTTGTAAACATGTCTCTAGTTAGGCTGTTGAAGAGTAAAGTAAAATAGCTGACAGTAACTCACATAAATATTTGCTCTGTTCCTCAACTTGGAACAAGGTTTCTTTGTCGTCTGCATTGGTAAATGCTTCAATGGAACCAATTAACCCAAATCAGCTTTGATACCAAGTAACTCCTAGACATTTCAAAAGGTGAAATAATTGAAAAGTGGTTTTAAACAGAAACTTCATCCATCATTATTGAATCATCTAGAATACAAATCTGATGAGAATGGCTTATAGAGGCTTCTCAAATGTTTTTTTTTAGAGATACAGCGCAGAAACAGGCCCTTCGGCCCACCGGGTCCGCGCCGCCCAGCTATCCCCGCACACTAACACTATCCTACACCCACTAGGGACAATTTTTACATTTGCCCAGCCAATTAACCTACATACCTGTACGTCTTTTGAGTGTGGGAGGAAACCGAAGATCTCGGAGAAAACCCACGCAGGTCACAGGGAGAACGTACAAACTCCGTACAGACGGCGCCTGTAGTCAGGATCGAACCTGAGTCTCCGGCGCTGCATTCGCTGTAAGGCAACAACTCTACCGCTGCGCCACCGTGCCGCCCTTTTGCAAGGGAGGAATGAATGCCAAGGTAAATGTAGCTTCACCAAAGGTCAGCATGAGCTCAGAATCCCCAAGACCAATGACAACATCCAACCCAATCTTTCTCTTTCAGAGTTATCAAGGTTCTTTGTCGTGTGCTTCATTCATTCCAAAGAAGCATTATTTTAAAGTCTTTGTTTATGTTCATAAGTCAGGAGCAGAATTAGGCCATTTGGCCCATCGAGTCTACACCATTCAATCATGGTCAAACTATTTTTTTTTCTCTCAATCCTTCTCCCCACAACCTTCGACACCCTTACTAATCAAGAATCTGCTAAACTCAGCTTTAAAAATACCCAATGACTTGGCCTCCATCCTGTCTGTGGCAATGAATTCCACAGATTCACTATTCTTTGACTAAATAAATTCCTCCTCATCTCCTTTCTAAAGGTATGTCCTTTTATTCTGAGGACATTCACATGGTGAATTCATAGAGTGAATTCTCCACATTCACTCTATCCAGGCCAATCACTATTCAGTAATTTTCAACAAGGTCCCCCTCATCCTAATTTTGCTTTTGTTACTGCCAATTCAACTTGCAAATTAACCTTTTGGGAATCCTGCATAAGCACTCCCAAGTCCCTTTCCGATATCATAAAGTTGCAGACCTGTGACAGGGTTGAGACAACAGACTGGCGCAGTGAGTAGAGGCTCTGTCTCAAAGCAACAGGTTCAATCCTAACCTTTTGTATTGTCCATGTGCGTTTTTGCTTATAACAACGTGGGCTCTGTCAGGGTGCTCTGTTTCCTTCCGAGATCACATAAATGTGCTGCCTGGTTGGTTAAATGGCCACTGTGCATTACTCTAAGTGTGTAGATTGATGGTCAAATCTGCAGGGGAGTTGTGGAAACATTGGAAGAGTAAAATGGGTTAGGATACGATGACTGTAAAAACGGATGACTGGCTGACAACAAGCATGGACTTGTTTGGCTGAAGGGCCTGTTTCCATGCTGTACCTTTCTAAGATTTTCTAAGATTTAAAAAAAAGCCATACCTGTTCATTATTTGCTGAGTTTGGTAAATTTGCAAGACTATCTTAATAGTGAAGCTCTGAGCTGCTGATTTTAACTCATCTAATTGCCAAGGGCAGACAGCAAAAGGGAAGCAAGGTAAAGTAGGACATAGTAAGAAATGATTCATTTTTATTTAGAGAGAAACAAATTGGCATTTCGCAGAAGATGCCCCCAAAGAAGATCGTATCCATCCCTGCTGAGCAAGCTAATAGCATCATAGCATGCTTGCAGATGGTTCCCTGCGACAGAATGACGAACAAAAAAGACATCAAGGAAAATGATAAAAGGATGAAAGAAATTAAAGGTCATCTGGACCGTTCTTCCGTAGCCAGCATGAGATTTGTTTGGCGTGAAGAATGCAAAGAAGTTAAAACTAAAGAGGTTTCTCATGTGATAATTTGTGATAACTTCCAGCAAAGTCTGTAAAAATGTAGCGATTTTATTTCAGAAGATATACGTGTGAGATATACATCCTCTTGGATGTAGAAGCTTTTCTGCATAGTTAGATATACAAGAAGAACACTCTATGATGCAGAGCTATAATTACAAGCAATTAAAGTCCACTCATTCCATAAGCAGGTTTGCAGATTTGGACACAGAGGTTAACGAAAACAGCTGCTTACTATAATTACAAACACTGAATTATCTGCTTCCCAAACTCCAGGATCTCTTAATGAATATAGTCACTTAACCGCTGGTACATATAGCAAGTGTACTTATAGTTCTTGAAGTGGTTTAGTGTCTCATTCAAACATGAGAAATAAAGCTAATATATAATCACACAAACTCCTGTTCACTGTAATTACCTCATCCTACCCTGTTCCTATATTTCACTCCTCCCTAACACTTGCATCAACAATCTTGCCCAGTGTAGGGGAATCAAGAATCAGAGGACATAGGTATAAGGTAATAGGAACATGAGGGGGTAACTTTTTCATGGAACAAGCTGCCGGAGGAGGTAGTTGAGGCAAGTAGAAACACAACGTTCAAGAAACATTTGGACAGGTACATGATTAGGACAGGTTTAGTGGAGTATGGGCCAACGCAGGCAGGTGGGACTAATGTAGATGGGACATGTTGGTCGGTGTGGGCAAATGGGGCCAAAGGGCTTGTTTCCACACTGTATGTCTCTAAGTCTCTATGGCTACAATTAAATTAATGACAAATAAAAACCGGAAATTATTGAAATATCAAGCACATCTTACTGTACCTTAATTAGTACACGTGACAATAAATTGATCTTGAAACCTTGTAACATCGGGAAGTAATAGCGGAAGGGGATGCACAGTTGATCTTTAAAGTTGGTGATCTTACAATAATTCATTTCTGATTGCCTTAAAATAATTCAGACTGTTTTATTTCTATTGCCTAGATAGCAACGTTTTGCCAAGTTTTCCCATTTCCAACACCTGCTGAATTTTGTTTTTGCCTTAAATGTATTAATTACTACATTTAAATCTTTCTGTGCGCAACAACTTCACGTTTTAATTATTCTTGAAGGTTTGTTCCCCCAGAATTCTTGATATAATACCCAGTTAATGTTAAGGATCCCATGTCATGTGTGAGGAGAGTAGAGAAGTCAAGGCAATTGACGCCGTGATGGAAATTGGAGATGAAAAGGTGAAGAGAGGGCTAAAGGTCCAAAAGAGGTTTCTAGGTGGAATGTGAGTGCTGGAGATTTAGATTTAGATTTAGAGATACAGCGCGGAGACAGGCCCTTCGGCCCACCGAGTCCAGGCCGCCCAGCGATCCCCGCACATTAACACTAACATTATCCTACACACACTAGGAACAATTTTTTTGTTTTAACATTTACCCAGTCAATTAACCTACATACCTGTATGTCTTTTGAAGGTTTATCAATGCAAGGTTTATCAATGAGGGGAGGGGGTGAGGACTTCTTGCCAAGGAAATCGGCACAGAGGTGGAGGTGTCAGAAGCAAAGCTAGGAATCTTGTCAGGCCCAGAAACGTGCTGTGTGCAAGGATACAAGGTTGAGGCCTCCACTGAGGCCTAACTGTTCAACATCAGGGAGGAGGAGGTTGGGGGGAGGGGGGGGATCACAATGAAAACCCAGCAGGATTTGGAGTTGGAACAAGGCGTGGAGTCAGACGAAGTAGAAGAGGACAATGGGTGAGGGTGCTCGGAGGGTGAGGGGAGAAGGAAGCTCAGGGGAAAGAGTAGGGGAGGTGCAATGAGATCTAGGAGGAAAGGATGGGAGGTCAAAGAGTGTAAGAAGGTAGTGGTGGCAAAGTATTTTTTAGCTCTACTATAGTATTTTTGGTAGTGAAATCTGAGCTATATTTCATCACTATCTCTGCCATTTGAGTCTTATCTCTAAAAATTTGGTGTGTACACCGAGTCTTTTATTTTTATTTCAGTGGACTATTATAGCAGCAAGGGTGGAAAGGTATTGAGAGCTCCATAGCCTCCAAAAGAACAGGTGTCCAAATTCAAGGAAGGGGCCATGTCCACCTAAATCCTGTGCAAGATCGACATATACCAAGAAGTCTTTAATCTGGATATGGTTCCCAACTTTCTGCATGACGTACTTCTTGTTTCACTTTGAATGAAAATCAGTGTTATAGGTTGTGATTTAATTACTGGCCGCAAGGCAGAACCACACACTGCATATATTGAGTTCATCATGTCCTTGAGATATGATGGCCTAATGACCCTGGTGTTGGAGTGAACTATGACAGGACTTGCTGGGTCCCATTTTGTGATTTGGGTGACTTCTGCCAGACATGCGCCCAAAAACTTCAAAATCTTCAAAATGCTTTTTTGTGCATCATTTACAAGTGAAAAAAATATACCTTTTTTTTGCTAATTCACATTTGCGTATTGTTCCCAATACTTCCCTTGTTTATTTAGTGTCATGGAGTGTAAAAGCTTTGTGTCGAGACCTGTCTTGGCCAGGAAAGTGTAGCATGCTGGATAAGTAACTGGACTAATTCATACCCCATCATGGTACGTTGCAAATTTTAAATCAGTCAATTAAATCATTTGCAATTTAAAAACTGGCATCAGAACTGGTGATCATCAAGCTGCTGGACTGTCATACAAACCATCTGGTTTAATGTTCTTTAGGGGAGGAAATATTAATCCTTAGCGAGCTCGTTCTTAATATAACTCCAGATTCGCATCAATGTTGTTGGCTGTTAATTGCCCTCTGAGAGGGCACATCACTCAAGGTGAATCGAGGGCCAGAGGACATCGGTTTAAGGTGAAGGGAAAAAGATTTAATAGGAATCTGAGTGGTAACTTCTTCACACAAAGGGTGGTGGGTGTATGGAACAAGCTGCCAGAGGAGGTAGTTGAGGCAGGGACTATCCCAACATTTAAGAAACAGTTAGACAGGTACATGTACGAGACAGGTTTGGAGGGATATGAACCAAATGCATGAACCAAACGTAGAACCTAAAATGCAACCAACTGAGCCATAGGTAACAATGGTAGTTTACATTCATAATAGCTGACAGGAAACGGATCTGTCTTAGTAAATATGTTGTATTGATTGATGCATAAAAGTGACATCTAATGATTTAAAGTCACACTCTTCATTTCAATTCCAGTACAACATATCCCACCAGCAATATAAATCAATATTAAACTGGCTTTTGTTATTATGATTGTGCTTCAGTTACTACATCTCAAGTCATAGTCAGTGAAAATTTGCTTTCTAAAATAAATGTGCATACAAAGCTCTATTGATATGTTAGAAATTAGTACGACATTCATAAACCTTTCCAAATTAATTTAAATAAATTAATTTGAACAGGCTCATTACAATGAAAAAGGGTGCAACTTCAATTTAGGCTAGATATATATGTATTAATTATTTACAAATAGGATATAGAAAAAAAACATATTCATTAGTACCATTAACTTTTACTGCTTAATCAAAAGATTCGTGTAAATAGATAAAATAGATTAATATGTATTTATGGAATGTTCAGGAGGAGAAAAGATATTGATACAGAAGTGGGAAAACAAATATATTCTTTCAAGTAATGCATATCTCTGTGCAAACAAAGGTAAGGCTATCTATTTTGTAAAATGAGAATTAGATCATTATGGATCATTGAACACAGGCAATTTCTTAGATATGGATTTTGTTGGACTGGGTTTCCAATGTATCACCTGTTTCAGTGACTGGGTTTTTCAAAGATAGGAAGAGGCTACAATAGATGGACACAAAGTGCTGGAGTAACTCAGCTGGTCAGGCAGCATCTCTGGAGAATAAGGATGGGTGAAGAAGTGTCCCGACCCAAAAAGTCACCCATCCTTATTCTCCAGAGATGCTGCCTGACCTGCTGAGTTACTCCAGCACTTTGTGTCCGACTTCGGTATAAACCGGCATCTGCAGTTGCTTTCCACACAAGAGGCCACAATAGTCGTATCCACCAGGTCTCATTTAATTTCCAAGCCGGAGTGAGCATGAACAGGGTCGAAGGAAGGCAAAGGCTTGGTGTCCCTTTGTCAACTCCCAGCTTCCAGGCAGCTGATGGATTGGATGATTCAGGAGTGTTCCTTAAGAGAGAGCGGATGGTGAAAGTCCAGGGCAGGAGATGTATCCATTTACCTTGGGATGTACCTGTTCTTCCTGGCCTTACAGAAGACAGTTTTAAATCGTTTCACTGATCATCTACGCTCAGTACGCCTTGGCCTACATGATCTCCCGGTTGCCAATCAGTTTAACTCCCTTTCTCATTCCTATACTGACCTTTCTGTCCTGGGACTCCTCCACTGTCAAAGTGAGGCCAAACACAAATAGGAGGAACAGCACCTCGCATTTCGCTTGGGCAGCTAATAACCTTACAATATTGATTTCTCTAATTGTAAGTAACACTTGTATTCCCTCTCTCTCCATCCCTCCCTCACCCTGGTCATCCTACTAGTTTAATTGTCGGCCTGCTTAGTTTCACTGTTCGTAACCCCTCGTTTTCACCTCTTCCATTGCCAGCAATGAACCATTGTGGGCTCCACCTTTCCTTGGTCATCCTTGCTGGCCTTGATTTGTTCTTTTCATACCTTTCATTCTTTTGTTCTTTGCACCTCCTTATACCTCCAGTTTCCCTCTCCCCTGACTCTCAGTCTGAAGAAGGGTCTCGACCCGAAACATCAGCCATTCCTTTTCTCTGGAGATGCTGTCGGACCCACTGAGTTATTCCAGCATTTTAGCGTGTATCTTCGGTGTAAACCAGCATCTGCAGTTCCTTCCTACACATTTAAACTTAATCCAATGGGTTTCTTCAGCCTGTTTCTGCCCAGTGAGAAAAATGTGACAGCTCTTCATAGGGAAAACTTCAAACTGTACCCCAGCCCAACTAGCTATCTCTGGCTTCTACTATAGATGGGGTGCCCTGAATGTCATACACCTCCTGGCTGTGCAAGTGAGAAACGTACTACTTTGCTACCACCCATTAAGATGGAATCAAGGGGTATGGGGAAATGGCAAGACGGGGCACTGATTGTGGATGATCAGCCATGACCACATTGAATGTCAGTGCTGGCTGGAAGGACCAAATGACCTTTGCACCTATTGTCTATGTTTCTATGTTTCATGGTTCATGTTTCTATGTTTGTGTTTCTATATTTCTATGTTTCTGTTTCTATGTTTCATGTTTCTATGTTTCTATGTTTCGTGTTTCTATGGTTTGTGTGTCGTGTTTCATGGGACTATGTTTCTGTGTTTCATGTTTCATGTTTCTATGTTTCTATGTTTCTATGTTTCATGTTTCATGTTTCTATGTTTCTATGTTTCATGTTTCTATGTTTCTATGTTTTGTGTTTCATGTTTCATGTTTCATGTTTCTATGCTTGGGTAAATGTTTACCCTATAGCTTTGTTTAGAGTGTTTCTGTCTTCTGAGTCTTTATTGGTCTTCCTCTTAAAAACAGCACAAAATAGGCAGTGACAAGGAAAACTCAATTCACTTAATGTGTTGTCCCCAGGGATAACAGAGAGATTAGATCTCAAAGAGCAAAAACAATAAATCGTACTACAGCAGACACAATACCTCCATTCTGTCAGAGTGAGATTCTGTCAGTCCGAAGAAGGGTCTCGACCCGAAATGTCACCCATTCCTTCTCTCCAGAGATGCTGCCTGACCCGCTGAGTTACTCCACCATTTTGTGTCTACCTTGGATTTAAACCAGCATCTGCAGTTCTTTCCGACAGTACCTCCAACTGGTTCTCAGTGTGAGAGCATCATTAAACTACACGGCAATTGCTTTCAAACTAAATTTTACGACCAGCTATATTTGAAACTTTAGTAAGTAGGTAGCACATGATCTGATAAAGTCTGTGTTATCGCAACAGTAATTCAAGAATCTTTTATTCATATTGTCAGCTAATCCAAATCAAAATCATTAAGTATATATCATTTAATGTTTTTCCCATAAATCACCCACCCAATAACAATACTAGTTTAGTTTAGTTTAGAGATGCAGCGTAGAAACAGGTTCTTCAGCCCACCAAGTCCACATTGGCAATCGTTCGCCTGTACAATAGTTCTATTGTAGTCATCCCACTTTCACATCCTACACACTAGGGGAGCAATTTACAGAAGCCAATTAACCTACAAACCTGCAGGTCTCTGGTATGTGGGAGGAAACCATAGTACCCAGAGAAAACCCTCGCAGTAACAGGGAGATCGGACAATGCACAGTCGGCACCCACAGTGACGATCAAACCCAGGTCTCTGTCGCTGTTATTGGCAAAGTTATTGATTCATTCAAATTAGAGTTTCCATCTAAACTGGTCAATGTACTACATCCTGGTGGGAAAGGACAATGAAGTAGTTGAAGAACTTTGAAGCAAGTCTTTTTCCTCATAGAGTAATTCAGTGATACAGTGTGGCAACAGGTGCTTCGGCCCAACTTGCCCACACTGCCCAACATATCCCATCTACGCTAGTCCCAGCTGCCTGCGTTTGGCCTATAACTCTCTAAACCTTTCCGATCCATGTACCTGTCTAATTGTTTCTTAAACATTACGATAGTCCCTGCCTCAACTACCTCCTCCGGCAGCTTGTCCCACACCCTTTGTGCGATCATTCATTCAAGATCTGAAACAGGCCCTGGTATTCACATGGAGAACAAGGGATCCATTTCACGGAGAGTTGAACACAGAAGAAAATGGTGGAATTGTTGCAGTCATAACTCTGAAGAAATGTGATAGAAACTACACATCATTGGAATGCTAGCTCTCATTAGCAAGGGGTGCTGAGCAGGGATAACAGCCAAGGAGTGAATTGCTGGCCTGGTTTGTGCTGGTAGGATTGGCTTGAGAACACAGAATCAGTTGGCATTTGGGAATTCCAGAACTTCCAGATGGCTTATGATATTTTCACTCTGCTTGTGATCGATCAGAGCAAAGGGAAAAGCAAGAACAGTTAATAATAATAATAATAATATATTTATTTTATATAGCGCCTTAACACATGCACAAAGCGCTTTACAAATACAATTAACATAGAAACAAACAGACAAACAGACAAACTATCCTGACGGAAAAGCAGCGAATAATCAACGCCAGCGTCCTCTCACGTCAGGGTCCGGCAGTAGACATTAAAGAACACAAGACACACAGATACAATTTTTTACACAAAACAGCCATCACAGTGATTGCTCTAGGCATACCCTCACTGTGATGGAAGGCAAAGTCTTATCTCCTCCTCGTTCTTCTCCCGTGGCGCCACGAGGCGATCGAGGCTCCCAACCCCTTGAAGCCCCCACCGGGCGATGGAAAGTCCCAGGGTCGAGCCGAGCAGGCCGATGAAAGTTCTGAGCCCCCACCGGGCGATGGAAAATGCCGCGGCCGAGCCACGCAGGGCGATGAGAGTCCTGAGCCCCCACCGGGCGATGTAAAGTGCTGCGGCCGAGCCACGCAGGGTGATGAAGGGCCTGCGGGCGGGTTGATCGTGCCTCGTGCTTCGGGGCGGTCGAAGCTGCTGCGGCTGGAGCTCCCAAAAGCCGGTCGCCAGCCAGGGACCTGCGAACTCCAGATGTTGTGGTCTGCAGGGCCCACGGCCGAAGCCTCCGAGATGGTAAGTCCAGGCCCTGCGACCGGAGTCTTCGAGGTCGATCCCAGCTGGAGGCCGCCGACTCCACAATGTTAGGCCGTAGCGCGAACGGAGATACGACACGGTAAAGGTCGCATCTCCGTTGAGGAGGAGATTTTAAAAAAGGTTTCCCCCAACCCCCCCACCACCCCCCTACATACACAGAATTAAAAATAAAACAAAACGTACATTTAACATCAACATTGACTAAAAAACACAAAAGAAAAAACGGAGAGACTGCCGGTGAGCCGCAGCTGCAGAACACAGCCACGCCCCAGTTGTTGCTACTTTGGGAAAGAGGCTGCATAAAACCTTCAATGGCATCACAATGCAAAGCAGAATTACCAAAAGCCACTCACTTGGAGGCCAGTGTCTCACGGCAGATTCCATGAGCTGCTAGTTAAACCAAGACCATTCATAAGTGAAGTGAGTAAAACATTTAAGCGTATAAAGGATTACGCGTGTAAAAGATTTTCATTCCTGCCATCGGGAAGAAGAGTTGGGGAGGAGAGAGCTGCTGGTAATGGGGGGAGTGGGCTGGTAGGGGAGGGTCTGCGGTATTGCCTCCGGAGCCTTCAAGGTCGGCTGCAGGAGGAGACCCTGGGACACAGAGGTGGTCGGGCAAGGAGAGGGACGCCAAGTCGTGGGCCGAGCCCCTCGAGGGTGATGGAGGAGGCCTGGCAGCGTCCTGGGGCTTACTTGGATTGGGATCCGCTGCAGTACATCGAGCATGTGGACCAGACATTGGACTTATTGTAAATGGTGCCAAAATATGGAGACTGGTGCATGCGTGACCTATGCAAAAATAATTTCACTGTGCAGTGCACAGGTGACATTAGGGAACCATTGATTTATTGATGGTGACGTTTTGTAACAATCTTCCACAAATGGTGGGTCGATAGCATGTATTCATTTTCTCCTTCATAGACGTGGATCATTGGCAATGCTCTCATGTATTGTCCTCTGCAGGTTGCCCTTGACTGGTCAGCCACTTTTTAGATCTGGAGTGATGTTTAAATCAGGAGATTTCCTTCTGTTCCCTTGGACTAACTGCTCTTGCTCCAGTTCTGAAATCAATTTTCAATAAATGAACTTTAGTAAGAAATTTGCATAAAAGGTGGCCATGAGGTCCCAGGTTTGGTGAGAATGTTATTGAATGGCGCATTGACTCAGTCGGGCTAAATGCTCTCCTTCTGCTCCTTTGTTTTAAGGTCTTCATTTAAGCCCACGGTTTCACCTCTGAAGCTGCTTACTTTGCACTTTGCAATGTTTGGTACTAGAAGTGATCCTAAGTTAAAAAAATCCCCTATTTTGCATTCTCTTCCAACATAAATATTTCCGCCTGACACATTAAAATCCCTCATCCCCCAAAATGTATTTTGTCGGGAGACAATATTCTTTCCAGGGCACCTGAAAAAGGACAGTAGGTTGTTATGAATCTGCATTATTGGTGCCATCATCAGTGATCTCTCGATCCAAGGATGATGTCCACCTTGGAGATCACCCTCACATCCTAAAGCGACTCAATGGTCCAGCCTTCGACTCACAATCGGAGCACAGAAACTGCAGAAGTAAAGATTCAATGGAAGTCTCTCTCTGCACCCTATATTTTCCGTGATTCAGTGCCAAGCATGTCTGCAGTACTCCAGATGGCGGTTGGTAGGTGAGACAGCCAGCCAACTTGGCTGACGAAAGGAACCCGTCACTTTGATCCTGCCACTAAAGGTTGGGAATATTCACATTCCACTCCGAGAAAAAAAACTGTAGTGAGCCTGCCATAAGGTGATCCCTGTTGGACAGGGTAACGAGGGCCTCAGGTTTGTCTCTGCTGCTGCTGCACTGTGTGGATTTAGCACCAGCAGTGCTCTGATGCAATTAGGATTTTCCAAATCTGTACTCACACCAACCTGCCTCGTGGTAAGTGAAATGCCCCTACAGAGAAAACACATGCATCTCATGTTGGATAAACAGAATTCTGCCAGTGTGGACTTTGCAATAACTCAGATTCAAGGCTGTTATACACATTTTAGTTCCGACATAATGAGCCAACTAAAACAAATTTAGCTCCTGAATGGTGCATGAGGGACCGGTAAGAAGTGGTCATTTATGAATAACACTTAAACCAGCACTGAAAATAGCAAAATAATGGTTAAAGGTTTTCTGTCGTATCACAAAAAAAACAATTAATTATCACTTCACAATGCAAAAAATGATACAAAGCTGGGTGGTAGTGTGAACTGTGAGAAAGATGCTATGAGGTTGCAGGGCGACTTGGACAGGTTGTGTGAGTGGGTGGATGCATGGCAGATGCAGTTTAATGTGGATAAGTGTGAGGTTATCCACTTTGGTGGTAGGAATAGGAAGGCAGATTATTATCTGAATGGTGTCAGGTTAGGAAAAGGGGACGTACAACGAGATCTGGGTGTCCTAGTGCATCAGTCACTGAAAGAAAGCATACAGGTACTGCAGGCAGTGAAGAAAGCCAATGGAATGTTGGCCATCATAACAAGAGGAGTTGAGTATAGGAGCAAAGAGGTCCTTCTGCAGTTGTACAGGGCCCTAGTGAGACCGCACCTGGAGTACTGTGTGCAGTTTTGGTCTCCAAATTTGTGGAAGGATATTCTTGCTATTGAGGGCGTGCAGCGTAGGTTTACTAGGTTAATTCCTGGAATGGCGGGACTGTCGTATGTTGAAAGACTGGAGCGACTAGGCTTGTATACACTGGAATTTAGAAGGTTGAGAGGGGATCTTATCGAAACATATGATTATTAAGGGGTTGGACACGTTAGAGGCAGGAAACATGTTCCCAATGTTGGGGGAGTCCAGAACCAGGGGCCACAGTTTAAGAATAAGGGGTAGGCCATTTAGAACTGAGATGAGGAAAACCTTTTTCAGTCAGAAAGTTGTAAATCTGTGGAATTTTCTGCCTCAGAAAGCAGTGGAGGCCAATTCTGTGAATGCATTCAAGAGAGAGGTAGATAGAGCTTTTAAGGATAGCGGAGTCCGGGGGGGTATGGGGAGAAGGCAGGAACGGGGTACTGATTGAGAATGATCAGCCATGATCACATTGAATGGTGGTGCTGGCTCGAAGGGACGAATGGCCTACTCCTGCACCTATTGTCTATTATCTAAAATAGGGAACGGTGGTATACAGTTAAGAATGTGTTGGCTCATATCAATAATTATGTTTTCCGGACTATAAATCCCTTTTCTTAAGGTTTTTACTTATGAAATATAAACTAGCAAATGGAGATAAAGTAGTTGTGAAGACCTGTAGTAGGAGAAGTGACCTTGTACGCTGATTTCAGCTGCCAAGTCCCTGGATCCAGCACACAACTTGAATTTGCCTCCCAAGTGGAGTCCTGGACTGCAGTAATCTTTTACTGCCACACAACGCCCAAGTACCTGCTGCCAGCACAGTGGTGCAGTGAGTAGAGCCACTGGCTCACAGCACCTGCGGCCTGCGTTCAATCCTGACCTCCAGTGTTGCATAATGCTGAGTTTGCACGCTCTCCCAAAAACCCTGTGACTTTCCCCCAGTTGCTCTGGTTTCCTCCCACATTTCAAAGGCGTTGTGGTTGCTAGATTATGCATTTGCCATTATGCATTTCCTCTAGTCTGTAGGTGAGTGATAAAATGTAAGGGAAATTGATGGGAATGTGGGGAGAATAAAAATGGGATTAGTGTAGCGGTAGAGTTGCTGCTTTACAGCGAATGCAGCGCCGGAGACTCAGGTTCGATCCTGACTACGGGTGCTGCACTGTAAGGAGTTTGTACGTTCTCCCCGTGACCTGCGTGGGTTTTCTCCGAGATCTTCGGTTTCCTCCCACACTCCAAAGACGTACAGGTATGTAGGTTAATTGGCTGGGTAAATGTAAAAATTGTCCCTAGTGGGTGTAGGATAGTGTTAATGTACGGGGATCGCTGGGCGGCACGGACTTGGTGGGCCGAAAAGGCCTGTTTCCGGCTGTATATATATGATATGATATGATATGATGATGATAGTGCAAGTGCATACTGCATTGCCAGTGTGGAAAGTTTAGTATAGAGATACATCGTGGTAACAGGCCAATTGGTCCACCGAGTCAATACTGCCCATTGGTCACACTTGTTCTATGTTATCCCACTTTCTCCCTACATACTAGGGCCAATCTACTGAGGTCAATTAACCAACGAACCGACATGTTTTTTGGATGTGGCAGGAAACCAGAGGACCCAGAGGGAACTTACACGGTCACAGGGAGAACGTGCAAACTCCACACAGACAGCACCCGAAGGATTAAACCTGGGTGTCCGGCACTGTGAGGCAGCACTACCAGCTGTGCTACTCTGCCAACTTAATGGGCCAAAGAGTCCATTTCAGTGCTACGTGACTGAATGGCGGTGAGGCAGCAGACAATAGAAAATAAGACCCTATCAATGCATGACGCTAATGGTCTTTTGACATATTGAACCAATTGAACCAAATTTAGATACTAGTAAACTAAAATATATTTAAAATATATTCCATTATGTAAATTAATTATTAATAATAATTAAAATAATATTACAAAAATATTTCTCTCAGATTGAAAAATAGCAGGTGTAATATTTTTATTTAAATGTGAGGCATTTCATACATTTCTCCAGCAGAAGTTCAGAAGATCCCGATATGCACTCTGCAGAAGAGCAGTGAAGAAGGCTCTTGACCCGAAACATCACCCATTCCTTCTCTCCAGAGATGCTGCCTGACCCGCTGAGTTACTCCAGCATTTTGTGACAGCAGTGATTATCGCTCTATCGCTAACTGGTCCTCAGCAAGTTCAGCCAACAAGCTCAGGAATTCACTCCCGAAACTGCTCTGCCTTGGTCCTTCTCTTGAATCTTTTAAGATCCTCCAACAAACTTCAATATTTGACCCAGTTTCAGTCAAAGTGTGTGGCTCTGTGTGAAGAGTTATGTCATGACACTTGTGTAAAACTTTAAACTTTGAGATACAGTGCAGAAACAGGCCCTTCGGCCAGTGAGCCCACGTCGACCAGCTACCACTCATTCACGCTAGTCCTGTGTAATCTCACTTTATCAACCACTCCCGTTAGAGTTTACAGAGGCCAATTCACCTCCAAACACCAAGTCTCCAGTGTGGGAGGAAACCCGAGCACCCGGAGGACACCCACGTGGTCATGGGGAGAACGTACAAGCTCCGTACGGACAGTGCCCTTATCTCTGGCTCTGTAAGGCAGCAACTCTGCCGCTGCACCACCGTGCTGTCCGAAAACATTTGGAACATTTCGCAACAAAGAATGTTCTCATTAAATGCGAGTCGTTGTTGTAATTGTAAAGGGACAATTGTGACCGATTGCAGAAGTTGCTTTTGGCACATTCTTCGTGTGGGAAAGATGAAGACGGGTGAATCGGGAATGAAGTACATGATTCAGGTGTGATGGAGAACCACAAGGGGAAAGGATTCACTCCAGAAATTTGCGGAAAGCTTTTAAACCAAGACTAAGTAAAGAGTGTTTTTGCAAGTGCCTGAAGGCCAACCTTGGTGGATTGTCATACATTGTCAGTGTCCTTGAGCTGGTTTATCGTGCACAAGCCATTAGTTGCAGAAAGAAAAGAAATGTTAACCTCTCTTGATGTGTACTCAGTTCAGGAAGTGAAACTGTTGTCATATGTACTGGGAACAAAACAATGAATCTTTTACATGCTGTAGCTTTACGGGCCTTTATGGGCCCATAAACACAATCACACAACAAATAAGTATACAATAATCATTTGCCCGAGCACACTGATGCAAAAGTTCATAAGTTACAGGAGCAGAATTAAACCATCCGGCCCACTAGGTCTACTCCGCCATTCATTCATGGCCGATCTATTTTTCCCTCTCAACCCCATTCTCGTACCTTCTCCCCATATCCGCTGACACCTGACAAGGAAAGTCACCTGGTTATCCTGGCCAAAATGTACCCTTCAACCAATATTGTTAAAGTAGATTTTATAGCCCAAAATGTGCTGCTGTTAATGAGACCTCGCTTGTAGAAAATGACTCCAAAACTTTCCACATTAGATTTTAGATTTAGAGATACAGCGCGGAAACAGGCCCATCGGCTCACCGAGTCCGCGCCGCCCAGTGATCCCCGCACATTAACACTATCCTACACACACTAGGGACAATTTTTACATTTACCCAGTCAATTAACCTACATACCTGTACGTCTTTGGAGTGTGGGAGGAAACAGACGATCTCGGAGAAAACCCACGCAGGTCACGGGGAGAATGTACAAACTCCGTACAGATGGCGCCCGTAGTCAGGATCGAACCTGAATCTCCGGCGCTGCATTCGCTGTAAGGCAGCAACTCTACCGCTGCACCACAGAACTTCAAAAGCATTTGATTTTCTTTAAATCCACTCTGACTCTTCCTGAATTTATCCTGGAAGTTTCAGGAATACAAACATTCCTTTTCCTGAAATTCCTGGTTTAGCACAGTGGCACAGCGGTAGAGCTACTACCTTACAGCGTCAGAGACCCGGGTTCAATCCTAACTACAGGTGCTGTCTGTACAGAGTTTGCTCGATCTTCCTGGGACTGCATGGGTTTTCTCCGGGTGCTCCGGTTTCCCCCCACGTTCCAAAGACGTGAAGGTTAATTGGCTTCTGTAAATCGTTGTAAGTGTGCAGGATAGAACTAGGGCAAAAGTGATTGTTGGTCGACACGGACTCAGTGGGCCGAAGGGCCTGTTTCCATGCTGTTTCTCTAAATTAAACTAAAACTTACTGTTCTCCTTATGCCGTAGATCTAAAACTGTTCCACATTAACAAAAGAAAATGACAGTGTAGCAGCAACATGATGATAAAATAAATTGAAATATTAGTGATTAGTGTTGAAATAGTCTTCCTGACATTAATCTTGCAAGCAGAAAGCAGAAAATTATTCATTTATGACTTGATCAAGTTATTGCTTGCTGTAATCATTTTTAATTCAAGCTATCAGTAGATGCCGTACATAAAGAATGTTTGAATATGTTCAATATAAATATAAAAGAGGGTATTGAAAATCACCAATACAAACAATGGTTAATGTAGATGTTTGTACGTTCTCCCCGTGACCTGCGTGGGTTTTCTCCGAGATCTTCGGTTTCCTCCCACACTCCAAAGACATACAGGTATGTAGGTTAATTGGCTGGGCAAATGTAAAAATTGTCCCTAGTGTGTGTAGCATAGTGTTAATGTGCGGGGATCGCTGGGCGGCGCGGACTTGGTGGGCCGAAGGGCCTGTTTCCGTTCTGTATCTCTAAAATCTAAAAAATGTGTAAAAGATCAGTGTTAGTTGGCTGATGAGCTCACTTCTGTGCTATATACCTTTATGAGTCTGTGACTCTTAAAATACAAGTTATTATAAATCAAATTTTACATTTAATATGACTACATTCAATATGTTTATTTTAAAATAGCAGGTGACAACATCCATTTTCTTATAATGCTGTAAATACTTTTTTTGCTAAATACCTATTACCCCTAGAGATTTATCAACCAATTGTAATAAAAAATAATTACAAACATGCCAGGTTTATTCCAACTACCAAGCAAACCAAATTATTTGGAAATGTGTAGGAAAAAAAACTGCAGATGCGGGTTTAAATCGAAAGTAGACACAAAATGCTGGAGTAACTCAGCAGGTCAGGCAGCATCTCAGGAGAGAAGGAATGTGTGACATTTCGGGTCGAGACCCTTCTTCTTATTAGGAAATGGTTCAATTCAAATGCTTCAATGCTGCATAATTGAAGAGTTTAACCCATGACCTGGAGATTAATGAACTGTAACTTTTGTATGATGTTTCTACTCTTAAATATAAATCATCCCCTAGAAATATTACCCAGCCACAAGACTATGGAGACCAGGAAGATGAACTAGCATTAGATTTGAATTGCCAGCATCCCTGATTTTCCCATCAACAGTAGACTGAACCATAGCAATGGGGCAGCACTGTAAAATCACTGTGAAGTTTACCTTATCCCTCAACTTCTATGTTGTCAACACCTTCCAGCCTAGCATAGAGGTTATGGCAATAGTAATCTGACAGATGATGCACTACTGTATTACTGAACTCTTTTTGGCAGAAAATCATTGCAGTCAGATTTCATTACGGACCAAACTCCAGGGATTCGTTGATGCCTTGCATGCAGCCTCACATACTGACCGCTGAATGTAATGTCACCAACGACCTACGATCCTACAGGATTGGGCTTCATCAATGCACAGTCAATTCATGATTATCGTTGTCACTTTTAAAAGATGCTTTAGTTTAGTTTAGAGATACAGCGCGGAAACAGGCCCCTCGGCCCACTGAGTCCGCTCCGACCAGCGATCCCCGCACATTAACACTAACACTTAACAAGTTAATACCAAGCCAATTAGCCTACAAACCAGTACGTCTTTGGACTGTGGCAGGAAACCAAAGATCTCGGAGAAAACCCACGCAGCTCATGGGGTGATCGTACAAACTCGGTGCAAACAGCACCTTGAGTCAGGATCGACCCTGGGTCTCTGGCACTGCAAGGCAGCAACTTTACCACTGCGCCACCGTGCCACCCTCTTGTACAGGAAATGTTTGGAGGAATATGGACCAGGTGCAGGGAAATGAGATTAATTTGGATGGGAAATTTGAAGGGCGTGGATGATAGTTTGATAGTTTGATAGTTTAGTTTATTGTCACGTGTACCGAGGTACAATGAAAAGCTAAATATTTATACATGAATATTGATCTCTCTAACTACAAGTAACCCCTGCATTCCCTCTCTCTCCATCTCTCCCCCACCCAAGTCGTACCAGCTTCAAAGTCGTCTTGTTGAGTCTCATTGTCTGCAACTCGTTCTCACCTAACAAACAGCTAACAATGACCTGTTTCCTTTATCATCTTTACTTTTTTGCATGTCTTTCATTCATTTGTTCTACATCTCTCTACATCACCGTCGATATCTCTCATTTCCCTTTCCCCTGACTCTCCAGTCTGAAGAAGGGTCTCGACCCGAAACTTCACCTATTCCTTTTCTGACCCGCTGAGTTCCTCCAGCTTTTTGTGTCAATCTTCGGTTTAAACCAGCATCTACAATTCCTTCCTACAGTGAAAAGCTATTTGCCGAAGAGCTGCTTCCGTGCAGTATAAGCGCAATAACTCCCTGACTCTAAAGCATGTGTAAGCCTTGCCTAATTCCTATATAGTTAATGGATGTTCCACTCTAAGAATATCATTTATATTAAGTTATTTGAAGGCAGGAATGAATCCTTTGAGGCCAATGTTGTCCTTTTTGGATGTAGGTACTTACCTCAAACACTACCAAAGATTACCTCAGTGATTTTATTTATGACAGAAAATATAATTAGTACCTTGAGAATGCAATTTGATTCATTTCACGACCTCAAACATATTACAGCAAAGCAACAGCCTCATCTCCCATCTCCCTGTTGTTTGATGCAGAGGTCTGCAAGGTGAAGCAACTTAAACAAGACACCAACCCATTCTTGTCTTGGTTGGTTATGTACAGAGACAAGCACATGCTCAACAACTATTTTACAATCAGGATGGCTCTTGTATCAGAAATTCATAAGTGCATATCTGGGTTGGGCAGGTAACACACTTGTTAATATTACTTTATTCAGTGGTAGGCACAAAATGCTGGAGTAACTCAGCGGGTCAGGCAGCATCTCCAGAGAGAAGGAGGTATGGGTGAAGTTTCGGGTCTCAACACCCATTCCTCCTTCTCTCCAGAGATGCTGCCTGACCCGCTGAGTTACTCCAGCATTTTGTATCTACTTTCGATTTAAACCAGCATCTGCCGTTTTTTTTCCTACATTACTTAATTCAGTAGTGTTACAGCTGCACATACATCCCAGCTAAATCATAAAATCTTCATCGACTTCCTCAACAGATGAAGTCAGATGGTAAAGCCCTTTACATCATGACGCCAAAGTAGAATTAGGAGTTGCCAAGTTTCTAGCAGCAAATTATGTATTAGTGAGCTCCATTTTACTTCCCTTTAGGCCAGCTATTTCCTTGAGGCTTTCCTCCCATCCCTTCATAATTAGTTTAGTTTAGTTTAGAGATACAGTATGGAAACAGGCCCTTCGACCCACCAAGTCCTGCACACACTAGGGATAATTTTACAATTTTCCCAAGCCAATTAACCTAAAATCCTGTACGTCTTTGGAATGTGGGAGGAATCTGGAGCACCCAGAGAAAGCCCACGCAGGTCACGGGAAGAGCGTACAAAATCTGTACAGACAGCACCCATAGTCAAGATTGAACCAGAGTCTCTGGCGCTGTAAGGCAGCAACTCTACCGATGCGCCACCGTGCCGCTCTGATGAATTCTAGCACTCAGGTAACAGAATCAGCCCCAGTACACATCAGTATAATCCCATCAATGGGACCCTGGTGTAACAACAATCAGATGGAAGTTTTTCTCTGTGGAACTGCCAAACTCTCACTGCTAAACCACGAGGCCAAGAGGTTTTATTGATGGATGCAGCCGCACATTTAGTGAGAAAATGTGACACGTCAGATAAGTGGCAGGTAGATTAATGCAAAAGAAGTGGCCGATTACAGAATCATTGTGAAAGGTGGGGGGAAACTAAGTGAAACTTACCAATTGTTGAGGCACATTCTGAGCCATTCACTTTTGTTGATGGTTCTGTGGTGGAGTGTAATGGTAATATGAAGGATTTTCATGACACGTTGAGAAATGCCATAGAAAGCAGTGCGAGGTCTGCTGGAAAAGCATCAGTGGCCGTAATAAATCTACAGCATTGTTTGCTGTAAGGGGAATAATCATGAGTGGTAAATGTGAGAGACATCCATGATATTAACAAAGACTGCAGAAAAAAAGTGATGCCAGTGTAACAAATGCTCCTTGTGTTGATATTGGAAAGCAAAAATATTTATTAAATTATTATGAAGGGAGGAGGGGAGGGAAGGGGAGGGGAGGGGGAGGAGGTGGGTGGAGGAGGAGGGAAGGGGAGAGGAGGGGGGGAGGTGGGGGAGGGAGGGGGTGGAGGGGAGAAGGGAGGGGAGGGGAGGGAAGGGGAGGAGGGGGGAGGTGGGGGGAGGAGGGAGGAAGGAGGGGGTGGAGGGAGGGGGAGGAGAGAGGGGAGGGGGGTGGGGGGGAGAGTTGAGGTCGGAGTGGGGAGTGGGGGAGGAGGGAGTGGGGGAGGAGAGGGTGATGCATCAATGCAGGAGAGGCAACCCTAGGGGGGAGGGGGAGGGGGAGAGGTGGAGGGCGGGGAGAGGGAGGGGAGAGGGGGAGGGAGGGGGAGGGAGGTGAGGGGGGAGGGAGATGGGGAGGGAGGGAGGGGGAGGGGAGCGGGGGGAGAGGGGAGGGGGAGGGAGGGGGAGAGGTACCGGGAGATGGGGAGGGGGGATGGAAGAGGAGGGAGGTGAGGAGGGAGGGAGAGGGGGAAGGAGGGAGGGAGGGGGGAGAGGGGGGAGAGGGGAGGGGGGAGTTGGGGAGGAGTGCTGCATTAATGCAGGAGTGTTTTGGACCCAACAGCTCCACTTGGTCTAGTATTCAGTATTATATTGCCAGTGAAGAAGGACAGGAACAAATTAAACAGTCTGTTAATCAAACACACAAAAGAGATGGTCTTTTTTTTCCTGAAGGTTTATTTGTTTTAATAAACCACATTGATAGTTTAACTTCGCAGCAGTCCTCCAGTATCTTAGACTGATACGAGACCTGGGTTAGGTGAGTCCTAAGTGCTGCCAGCCCTCTGGCTAACTCCAGCAAGTAGCAAACAGCACCAGGTCCCAGGCTGACAGTCATCCAGCAGCTCATCATGAACAATGACATCCTAAAACAGGAGGACAACACAATATTTCAAGTCAATTCAATGATATTAAAAATTGTAATTTTATTTAAAAGACGTGAAACCGCTATTAATTCATTTAAAAATATATAAATAGAGATTAAGGAAAAATAAACTAAAACTTACCTTTTGAATGAAGTTCTGACTCCATTCTAATAAATGTGTCTCAGTTCAGTTTAGTTCATCGTAATGTGTAACGAGGTACGGTGAAAAGCTTTTGTTGTGTCCTAACCAGTCAGCAGAAAGATAATACATGATTACAATCAATCCATTTACAGTGTATAGATACATGATAAGGGAATAATGTTTAGTGCAAGGTAAAACTAGCAAAATCTGATCAAGGATAGTCCGAGGGTCATCAAAGATGTAGATAGCAGTTCAGCACTATCTACTGTGCTGGATGTTAAGCTGCAGATGGTGCTAAGCTGAGGGGCCAAATGTGAAGTTGGCTCAGGAACTCAATGAATGCTCCTGTGTCCCAATGGGAAATCCGGAGATGGAGCAGAAACTCTTGATCTGACCTCCAGCAAGTCCCTGATTCCACACTGCAGTGTACACGTGCAAATGTGTGGGAAGGCACTGCTCTATGGTCTGTGGATAACCAAAAGCTCCATTTGGACCCATTGGCAAGTTGTCACCATGCTCTGGCCCACTGGGCAACCCAGAGCCTCAGGGAGAACCATCCCTTCAGCAAAAGCTTATTTAGCTCCAGATTTTGGGAGTTCACAATAAAAGCTTCAGAGCAGCTTTTATTCCCTGTGTCAAAAGTAGAGCAAAAAATTATCAACACCTACAGATAACCCCAGAGACTAGAGTGTGCATCAATCAACAATTACCCAGAGAAAGTGGATTCACAGTGATCCATATAGCCCCTACCTCTGAGCATCCATATCTGCATGGGAACTAAGCAAAAGTCTCAATTTAGAAACAGCCAACTGATGACTCAATATATGCCTTGTGGGGTAATGTTCCCTACTGTACTGCAGACAAACCGGTTCATGGACATTGCCAAAGAACAGCGCTAAAGTAGCTCCTGGATTTGTTTAGAATGCATATACTGCAGCAACAGCATGAGCCCACAAGTAGTTCTGGTCCTGATCTACTGTTATATCAACAATACTCAGCTTGTTGTCCACTTCTATGGGCAGGAAAGTTGTGAGGGGCATCTATCCTCCTCACACCGATCGCACTTTTCCTCCCAGCACTCTAGCTGGACAACAAAATTCATGAATGTAGAAACAAGGAACTGCAGACGGTGGTTTACACAAAAGGGCACAAAGTGGTGAAGTAAGTCAACAGGGTCAGGCAGCATCTCTGAAGAAGGGTCGCAACCCGAAACATCACTTATCCATGTTCTCCAGAAATGTTGCCTGACCCACTGAATTACTCCAGCACTTTGTGTCCTTTAAAATAAATAGATTGCTATGTTCACGCTGCAGAAAGTGAAGAATATCAACATGTAGTAACAAGGAACTGCAGATGCTGGTTTATACAAAAGGACACAGAGTGCTGGAGTAACTCAGTGGGTCAGGCAGCATCTCCGGAGGTTCTCCACAGAGAACCGGGATGGGAGACGTTTTGGGTCGGGCTTTCATCAGACTGAACATGACCAGTTGGAACAGCAACCGATGGTAACTTAACCTCTGATAACTTAAACTGGCAAAGAAGCAACTAAATGGGAGGAGTGGTATCGGGGGGGGGGACAGAATATGTGTTGTTCTCCAGCACATCACCAAGCTAATTAAAAGGAAGAGCCTTCATTGATTCCATGCTATGATATTCAGAGGACGTTTTCTGAGAATTTAGTAAGAGTTTACATTGGCTGCATTCCTGGAAATGAAAATAAAAAGCTTTTAACTAAGCTTAACGTTATGGATTGCAGTATCTTGTTTCCAACATTACATCATCAGTGGGTTGATTTGATTGATGTCAATTTTCCTCAGAGAGAGAGGGGTTGTAATGAGAAGAGAGACTGTATTCACATTGTGACGTAGCGAATGCCAGTTTGCCCGGGGCAGGCTGCCTGGCTCACTTCAATGGTTCAGTGGTGCTATATTTGTTGCATTTGCAACTGCAAAGTGATTTTTTTGTGGGTATTTACACATCTGGGCGCCGCCATATTCCCGCATTATTTCCAAAGTCTAAGGTCAGGTCCTCTAGCCCGCTCAGTCTACTGGAACAGTTGATGGTCCTGGTAAGCCCCAAGATGTCCTCTTCATCCCTCTCAAGGACATAATACATTCAAGCCATGGATGGGCCAGCATTTTTCATCTAGATATCCTCCAAGAAACTACCACTACTACCTCTGGACATGACCGGATAATCTTGAACCTCAACACTGATTTCTGGTGAACTTCAGAAAATCCCAATTCTCCAAGGGGAAAAATCACACGGAACCAAATGCAAGGATTGACCTGCGGCCAAACTAGTAGACACAATCAGCTTGCAACGTGAACTCAATCACATCAAGTTGATGACACCATTGGCAAGATATCAGCTCCATGGGATGTCAGCTTAGTGCATTGAGTTTCTGTGACATCAAACTGCGCAATGAAGTAAAATTTTGCATGACTCTCAGCGGCACGTGCACATGCCAAGGACGATTTGAATATTAACAATACGTGAACATGGAGAGGAATGCAGCAGTCCGCATTTCTTCACCAGATGGCAACCGTGGCAATATAAATCAAAGAGTGATTACTGTTGTTGGCACAGTGAAACCTCCCCCATTCTCATCAGATCTCAGTCCGATAAATTCCAACATATATCGCCAAAATAAAAAGGATGTAGAGCACATCTTGTACTTTTACCAGCACCCAAAGTTCCAGCTGTAAATCAACCATCTCTGTATCCACACATTGAAATGGCCGTCACATTCAAAATATGCTGGTGCCTCCAGCCACACCTCATGCAACGAAGAACACTCCTCACGTGACATCAACGTTCAATAACGGCAAACTAATTCACTGTTTGCTGTGAAAAGGAAACCTCCTAACACTTAAGCTAACTCTGGTCTGACATAACCTGAGAATGGTCCTCTGGTCCTTTGCTCCATTTTAGATTTTTTAGATTTAGAAATACAGCGCGGAAACAGGCCCTTCAGCCCACCGAGTCCGCGCCGCCCGGCGATCCCTGCACACTAACACTATCCTACACACACTAGGGACAAATTTACATTTACCCAGTCAATTAACCTACAAACCTGTACGTGTTTGGAGTGTGGGAGGAAACCGAAGATCTCGGAGAAAACCCACACAGGTCAAGGGGAGAACGTACAAACTCCATACAGACGGCGCCCGTAGTCAGGATCGAACCTGAGTCTCCGGCGCTGCATTCGCTGCAAGGCAGCAACTCTACCGCTGCACCACTTTGCTCCTCTGGGGACACCAGTATCTTGGAGCTTAGCAAACAAGCCCTGAGATGTAGCCTACTGTGTGGGCTCGTTAATGATGAGGGCTTCATGGGGTCAACTCCAGATAGTCCAAGGTCTATACCTGGTGCAGTGACTGCAATCCCCACTGGGAACTGCTTCCAATCTCACAACACCATCCCCAGGCCTGGCCCCCTGACATACATGTCACTGCCCCCATGTTGTTCCACGTGAGCTGAAAGAACTACATAAAATAGAAATTCTATATCAGATTCAAGGTCAAAATGTTCGGAGAGATTTAAAGCCTGTGAGAAATCATCTTTTGCCTGTGTGAAATTGAGAAAAGGATGGTATCAATTCCCTTTCAATTAACCACGTTAACTCTGCTCACTCCTATTAGTTTAGCTTAGTTTAGTTTAAAGGTTCAGCGTGGAAACATGCCCTTTGGTCCACTGCATCCATGCCGACCATTGGTCACCTGTTCACATTAATTTTAAGTTATCCCACTTCCTCAAAGATCCCCTGCTTGGTTGGGGCAATTTTATTTCATTTTTACAGAGGCCAATTAAACTACGGACTTGTATGTCTTTGGGAGGTGGATAGAAACCGGAGCACCTGGAGGACAACCACCTGTTCACGGGGATAACGTGCAAACTCCACACAGACAGTACAAGAAGTCAGGATCGGACCTGGATATCTGCTGCCGTGAGGCCACAGTTCTGCCAGCTATGCCACTGCGCTGCCCATGCGTATTAAGTGTGGTGATACCGCTTTGAAAATATAGCTTCCCAGTCTTTGCACTTCACAATTTCAGAATTCCTTTAGTTTAGATTGAAAAACATTTTTTGAACATGACTCTTTGCAAGCACTTCTCAAAAAGTGAAGCCAACACTGTGGGAAAACATATGGGAATGATGTATATTTTGTATAGATTGTAACTTCTTATAGTTCCATAATGAATCGTCACCATATTTTCATAAAACTTGTCAATGCCCGGAATTTATTTTAAATTGCTTCCCTCATGTTATTTACATTCCTCTTCAGGAAGCAGCATCGAGGGTATATTCCATGTGAAGGCTGGGAGTGACAGTGGACCATAGGGCTGCAAAAAGGTCACATCAATTACAGTTCAGTGCATCTCCTTTGCATTTCAGTCACCAGGACTTAGCAGGCAACCTGCAATCAACTTAAAATCAATTTACTCTGCCTTCTACTCCCTTGATGTTTTCACGGCCACTTTTATCCCAAAAACAAATTGATTTCTCCTCCAGTTAGTAAATGTTCTTAGTACTTTTTGTACTTGCAGTCCCGTGAATTAGCTGTACATCATACATCATTTCTTTGACAGGATATTTATCCGATTAGAATGATGTGACATTGTAGTCTCATCTTCACCATAAAACTTCCCTTTGGGAGGTGAATACACAAAGTCTTGTTTGAAAGAATACGGTGTTTGTTCAACCTGAAGCCACCATTAATTGGCCATAAGTAGAGAGAAAAATAGAGCTAACATTTCAGGTGGATTAGTTTAGTTTAGTTTAGTTTAGTTTAATTTAGTTAGTCAGCCAGAAGACAATACATGATTACAATCGAGCCATTCATGGTGTACAGATACATGATAAGGAAATAAAGCTAGTAATGTCCGATCAAAGATAGTCGGAAGGTCCCCGATGAGGTGAATAGTAGTTCAGGACTGCTCTCTGGTTGCAGTGGATGGTTCAGTTGCCTGATAACTGTGACTTCATATATTTAAAATATATATATATATATATATAAATTATATAGCTTGCAAAACATTGAGATGGCACAACAATCTCTATGGGACACAATTCATTACTCATGCTCTCCAGAACAGACACATCATAAGATCATAAGACTTAGGAGCAGAATTAGGCTATTTGGCCCATCAAGTCTACTCTGCCATTCAATCATGGCCGATCTATCTCTCCCTCCTCATCCCATTCTCCTGACTTCTCCCCATAACCCCTGACACCCATACAAATCAAGAATCTATCTATCTCTGCCTTAAATATATCCACTGACTTTGCATCCACAGCCTTCTGTGGCAAAGAATTCCACAGATTCACTGCATCTGTGCCCATTCTCTTTTTCATCTAAACAGTCAATATCTAATTTGTGCTAATATGTTTCAGCTACAGCAGCACCTTTTACTTTCTACAATGAAGTGGCACCTTATCCAAAGCCTCCTGGAATTTTAAGTATGGCAAAACCAATAAACACCTTACTACCACATAATATCCAAATTCTTAAACTTCGACAGTGAGATTCTCCAATAAGTTGCAGATACAAGGAATTGCAGATGCCGGTTTACAGAAAAGGGCACAAAGTGCTGGAGTAACTCACCGGGTCAGGTAGCATCTGTGGAGAACATTGATAGGTGACATTTCGAGTCAGGGTCAGAAAAAGGATCCGGACTCAATGCGTCACCTGTCCAGAGATACTGCCCGACCCGCTGAGTTACTCCAGCACATTGAGTTTTTGTTTTGTTTCTCCAGTAAGATGCTTGTTTGGAATTCAGATTGATGTAAATTTCCAAGTTTTCCTAAATACTGAATGTGGCTAAATGGGCCATTAGAAATATTGAGCTATGAGGTTGTTGACATGATTAATGTCTTCCACAGTGATTAAAAGGGGATGTGCCACCACCAACTATTTAGATTACTGAACTGTAAAATGATGTAAAAAACATTCAAGGTACCCAACAGGAAAACCAGTTCACATAATGCTATCTCCTGGAGGGCAGTTGTGATTTAATCTAGTGAAAAGATATATTAAATAATGGTAATTGGTAGTGGCCTGCTGGTTGAGTTATACTTGTTTTCAGAAGTAAGATCAAATTAAAACATAAGGAGCTGACCCCTTGACCATTTCGTCATTGTGAGCTACTAAGATCGATGGGGGACAATTGGATACATCTACTGCAAGTGACACCAAACTGTCACAGAGCCTGTCGTGTGCACAGTGGCAAATGGATGCACAAAAGGAAAATCATGCTGCATCACTGTGAGTTACAGAGCTGCAGCAGCCAGATGAGGCAGCAATCAGTAGCAGCTCAGTGGATCGTACAAGGAGTCTATAAATAACTCTCACGGCACTCTAGAAGGCACAAAGACGCCAGTGAGTCAAAGACCACTCTTGGCAGTGATTTAGGAACATCAGAGGTAGTCGCTCGTGTATTCACAAGGAAATCTCATCGCAGGCATTGGGCCAGTTGGCTCCGGAGAGAATAATCATTCTACTCAATGTCTGGGAAGCACCTACCTGTAAAGGCAAAGGATGGATGGCCTGAGGATGTCCCAACATGCATTATAACCCATGGAAAACATGGCCAGCATTTTTGCCACGAAGGGAACGCAAAAGCCAATTTGAATACAACACATAGGAATATAGGAGTGACTTTCAGCTGATCTAGGCTGAGAAATAGTTATTAATCAGGATACGTATAGGAAGGAACGGCAGATGCTGGTTTACACCGAAGACAGACACAAAATGCTGGAGTAACTCAGCGGGTCAGGCAGCACCTCTGAAGAGAAGGAATGGGTGACGTTTTGAGTCGAGACCCTTCTACAATCTGAACAATTGAGCTATTCCTCTGGCCTCCTGCTGGATTTATAGTGGGAGCTAAATGACAGATGAAGGAAGACAATCTCAGTGTTAGAAGGCATGCTATTTGCAACTTGCTCTTGGGAAAAAGAAGATAAAATGACTTCAAACATAATGAGTATTATTCGCCTGAGAAAATATTCTCAAAGTTCTCAAATAGATTCTATTATTGTGAAACTGGGCTATATTCTGTGGGCGTGGGGCACAGTGGTGCAGTTGGTAGAGCAGTTGCCTCACAGCACCAGAGACCCGGGTTCGACCCTGACCTTGGTCTGTGTCTCTGTCTCCCGGTCTCCCTGTGACCACGTGGTCTTTCTCTGGGGGCTCCAGTTTCTTCCCACATCCTGCAGAGGTGCAGATTTGTACGTTGGTTAGGCTCTGTCAATTGACCCTAGTTTGCAGAGAGTGGATGAGAAAGTGGGATAACATAGAACTGATGTGAATGAGTGTTGGGTGGGCAGCGTGGACTCAATGGACGGAAGGGCCTTTTTCCAAGCTGTGTGTCTAAACTGGGCGGCACGGTAGCGCAGCGGTAGAGCTGCTGCTTTTCAGCGAATGCAGCGCCAGAGACTCAGGTTCGATCCTGACTACGGGTGCTGCACTGTAAGGAGTTTGTACGTTCTCCCCGTGACCTGCGTGGGTTTTCTCCGAGATCTTCGGTTTCCTCCCACGCTCCAAAGACGTACAGGTATGTAGGTTAATTGGCTGGGTAAATGTAAAAATTGTCTCCAGTGGGTGTAGGATAGTGTTAATGTACGGGGATCGCTGGGCGGCACGGACTTGGTGGGCCGAAAAGGCCTGTTTCCGGCTGTATATATATGATATGATTATGATATGATAAACTAAACATATTCATACTGAGCCGACCCACACAACTCCAATCAGCAAATGGACACCATGATCCACCTCTTGCACTTCCATGGATTTGCATCTTTTTTAAATTGTGTTTGCACCAATGTTTTGTTTTGGTTTTCTTTTTACTGTCCGGCAGAATATATGTACAAATTATGACATTTTATGTGTAATTCATGTTTTTGTGTTGTCTGAGACCATGTGGAAGCAGGATTTTCATGGTTCCTGTACCTCACGTTGCATATTGCTTGTAAACTCCACGCGACGTCACTTGGACAAAAACCAAACATGCCGAACGAAAATAATTTGCCGCGCGTTGAACATTTTACAAATCAGCGGTAAAATGAAACCAGACTGCAAGCTATCGAACAGATTCAAATAACTTTTTCTTAAAAATGCAAAAAATAAATCAAGATGTATCTAGTTGTCAGAGCTGTCCTTAAGATCAATGGTCTCTGCCTTGCCAGTCCCATCTGCTGATCAATGGTCTCTACCACTGCAGGCCTCAGCAGTTGATCATCCTACGTTTATGTATTGCATCTGCTGCTCATTGATGTTGGTTATGAGTTTTCATAATGGGGGCGTGGCTGCGTTCTGCAGCTGCAGCTCACCGGCAGTCTCTCTGTCTTTTTTTTTGTTTTTGTCTTTGTTATCGTTTAAATGTTTCTTTTGATTTATTTTTAACTCTGTATATGTGGGGGGTGGTGGGGGGGTGGGGGAAACCTTTTTTTCCAATCTCCTCCTCAACGGAGATGCGACCTTTACCGTGTCGTGTCTCCGTTTGCGCAACGGCCTAACACCGTGGAGTCGGCGGCCTCCAGCTGGGATCGACCTTGAAGACTCCGGTTGCAGGGCCTGGACTTACCATCTCGGAGGCTTCGGCCGTGGGCCCTGCAGACCGCAACATCGGGAGCTCGCAGGTCCCTGGCTGGCGACCGGCTTTCGGGAGCTCCAGCCGTAGCAGCTTCGACCACCCCGAAGCGCGAGGTTTGATTGACCCGCTCGCAGGCCCCTCATCGCCCTGCGTGGCCTGGCCGCGGCACTTTCCATTGTCCGGTGGGGGCTCAGGACCTTCATCGGCCTGCTCGGCTCGGCCCTGGGACTTTCCATCGCCCGGTGGGGGCTTCAAAAGTCGGGAGCCTCGATCGCCTCGTGGCACCACGGGAGAAGAATGAGGAGGAGATAAGACTTTTCTTTGCCTTCCATCACAGTGAGGGTGTGCCTGGAGCAATCACTGTGATGGCTGTTTGTGTTAAAAATTGTAATTTGTGTGTCTTGTGTCCTTCATTGTCTACTGCCGGACCCTGACGTGAGAGGACGCTGGCGCTATTTGTTCGCCGCTTCTCCGTCAGGACAGTTCGTTTGTTTGTTTTTATGTCTTGACTGTTTTTGTAAAGCGTCTTTGAGCATTTGGAAAAGCGCTATATAAAATAAATGTTTATTATTATTATTATTATTATAACATTGTGTACAACTGAGCTGGCACTTTTAAAGGAGCATGAAATATTCTTTGTAATTATTTATTCTGTAACATTGACAAAGTCCCATTTTTACTTCCACGGCCGTTTTAACCTTAAATGCTTTCTTACTGTGTAGAACACATAGTCATAGGGTGTGAAAACAGGCCCTCCGTCCAACTTGCCCACACTGACCACAATGCCCCATCTACACTCGGCGCACCTGCCTGCATTTGGCCCGTGTCCCTCTAAACCTGTCCTGTCCATTTACCTGTGCAATGTTTCTTAAATGTTGCAAGACTACCTGCCTGAACTACCTCCTCTGGCAGCTCGTCCCAAACACCCACCACCCTCTGTGTGGGTAATGTTACCCCTCAGGTTCTGATGAAATGTTTACCCCCTCACTTTAAACCTATGTTCTCTGGTTCATGATTCCCCTACTCTGGGCAAGAGACTCTGTGTGTCTACCATCTATTGTATCCGCTGTTCCAGATGTCAACTTCTCTACATCGGCAAGACCAAACACAGGCTCGACAATCGTTTTGCTCAACACCTCCGCTCAGTCTGCCTTAACCAACCTTATCTCCCGGTGGCTCAGCATTTCAACTCCCCTTCCCACTCCCAGTCTCATCTTTCTGTCATGGGCCTCCTCCATTGTCATAGTGAGGCCCACCGCAAATTGGAGGAACAGCATCTCATATTTCGCTTGGGCAGCTTACACCCCAGCGGTATGAACATTGATTTCTCTAACTTCAGACAGTTCCTTTGTCCCTCTCTTTCCCCTCCCACTTCCCAGTTCTCCCACTGTCTTCCTGTCCCCAACTACATCCTATCTTTGTCCCGCCCCCTCCCCTGACATCAGTCTGAAGAAGGGTCTCGACCGGAAACGTCACCCATTCCTTCTCTCCTGAGATGCTGCCTGACCCGCTGAGTTACTCTAGCATTTTGTAATACCTTCTGTGTGTCTTCCATATGATCATTAGAAACAGGAGCTAGTATAGGCTAGTTGAGCCTCAAGACAAGTCTGCTATTCAATTAGACCATAACCACAAAACCGCTTCCCCACTCCCTCCCCAGACCCCTCGACATCCTTGTAGTTTAAATCTCTGTCAGAATCTGCCTTGAATATATTCAATAACTCTACCCCAAACACCATTGCAGTAGGGAATTTCAAAGATTCATGACCATCTGAGGGAAGAAGCTTCATCTCTTCTCTGTCTGAAATCAATAACCCCTATTCCACACTACTCCCCATAGTTCCAGATACCTCACCAAGCAACAATTACCTCTGCATCTACCCTGTCAATTCCCCTCAGAATCTCACACATTACAATAGGGCGGCACAGTAGCGCAGCGGTAGAGTTGCTGCCTTACAGCACTTGAAGCATCGGAGACCCAGGTTCGATCCCGACTATGGGTGCCGTCTGTACGGAGTTTGTACGTTCTCCCCGTGACCTGTGTGGGTTTTCTCCGAGATGTTTGGTTTCCTCCCACACTCCAAAGACGTACAGGTATGTAGGTAAATTAGCTTGGAATAAGTATAAAATTGTCCCTAGCGTGTGTAGGATAGTGTTAATGTGTGGGGATCGCTGGTCGGTGCGGACTTGGTGAGCCGAAGGGCCTGTTTTCATGCTATATCACTAAACTAAACTAAACCACAAAAAAAAGATGACCTCTTATTCTATTCCAATGAACAGCGTCCAACCTATTCAATCTTTCTTTGAACATCAACATTCCATGGGCCTCCTTGCGGATACCTCCTTAAATATGGCGGCAAAAGCTTCACACAACGTCTACATGTGGTCTCACCTGAATCCTCCAGATACCAGCATCTTCAGTCTCTCGTGCCTCCATCTTACTACTCCACTGTCTCTCCAAGGTATGACAAATTTGAAGATGTTTTTCCCCTCTCTTCAGCAGGCATTCTGTGAGACCCTCTCTCATTGCTCTCTCGAACTGATTGTTCCCAGTCTCACCACTCCCCCTCTTCCCTTTACACTGGTTATCTTCTTTCCTCATTTTTAGTTCTGATGCAGAGTTTCAACCGGAAACATCAATAATTTGGGGTGGCATAGTGACGCAGCGGTAGAGCCAATGCCTTACAGCACCAGAGACACAGCTTCAGTCTTGACAATGGATGCTGCCTGCATGGAGTTTGTACGTTCTCTCCATGACCACGTGGGTTTTCTCACCGTGCGCCTGTTTCCTCCCGCACTCTAAAGACGCACAGGTTTGTAGGTTAATTGGCTTGCGTAAAAAAATTAAACTGCCCATAGTGTGCAGGATAGTGTAAAGAAATAACTGCAGATGCTGGTACAAATCGAAGGTATTTATTCACAAAATGCTGGAGTAACTCAGCAGGTCAGGCAGCATCTCAGGAGAGAAGGAATGGGTGACGTTTCGGGTCGAGATCCTGAAGAAGGGTCTCGACCCGAAACGTCACCTATTCCTTCTCTCCTGAGATGCTACCTGACCTGCTGAGTTACTCCAGCATTTTGTGTGCAGGATAGTGCTATTGTACTGGTCGGCGTGGACTCAGTGAGCCCCGATGGGCCTGTTTCCATGCTGTATCTCTAAAGTGTAAAGTCTCAAGTTCCTTTCCCACCATAGATGCTGCTGGACCCGTTGAGCTTCTCCAGCAGATTGTTTGTTACTCCAGATTCCAGCATCTGCAGTCTCTTGTGTTTCCATTTTCAGCTTTTGCAGTCCATACCACTGGGCAATAATCCATCCTCGGCAATGGAACACCATGGGCAACCATTTAAAAAAAATTGTGTTATCTTTTGTTGTCTTTTTTTTAACCAGATTGCAGAATGTATATGTAATATGTAATTTATGTGTCTTTTAATTTTTTTGCGTGTGTATTGTTTGAATCTATGTACCTGAGAATCTGTGAAAGGTGGAGGCCAAGTCAATGGATATTTTTAAGGCAGAGATCGACAATCTTAATTGTAAGGGTGTAGAGGTTATGGGGAGAAGGTAGAAGAAAGGGGAAGTTAGATTAGCCATGATTGAATGGTGGAGTAGACTTGATGGGCTAAATGGCCTAATTCTTCTGTTCTAACTTATGAGATGCTGCTGCAAGCAATATTTACATTGCGCCTGTAACTCACCATAATCATAATCATAGGTAGACACAAAATGCTGGAGTAACTCAGCGGGTCAGGCAACATCTCAGGAGAGAAGGAATGGGTGACGTTTCGGGTCGAGACCCTTCTTCAGACCTTTTCTCGGGACTTGTTGACCCAGACTCGCTACCACAGCCACGTCTATTTTCTCGGGATTTATTGACCCATAATCATAATCATAATAATACCCATAATAATAATCATAATCATAATAGTAATTTATTAGCCTGTCAACTTAGCCTATCAATATCCCTTTGCAAACTCTTTATGTCTTCCACACATCTTGCTAATCCACTTCCCTTATCTAATCAGTAAATGTTTAGAGTAGATAGGCACAAAATGCTGCGGTAACTCAACGGGACAGGCAGGATCTCTGGAGAGAAGGAAAGGGTGACTTTTGGGTCGAGACCCTTCTTCAGACTGAGAGTCAGGGGAGAGGGAAACCATAGATATGGAAGGGCATAGAGAATGTAAGGTGTGAAAATGTAGACCGGGAAAGCAGGAGGAATCACAGGAGGGGGAGTAGCGAGAGAGGGTGTTACAGAACTCTCATCGGGGTGAGGCAAACTTCTCCAAAGTAGGTACACCTTAAGGAGATTTTGCATCGGAGCAGATGAAATGTGTGGGAAGAAACTTCCTGTTTAAATTTTTGGGTAAATGTTTAAATTTCAAGATTCATTTATTCCATGGGAAAATAATCACAATGTAGTTGGAAGTAATTGGGTATCAGTTTGCCTTGGTGTCACCGCTCCTGGTTTTTGGAATATTGCCAGCCTTCAATGAAAGCCCATTTACTGGCTCCTGCCTTTAATACGGCCCGTCCTCACTCTTCCCAGCTGGTTACTCTGCCCATTTACAGCTTCAATTGCAAAATGGTATCAGATGGGTGTTGGTATATTGGACTGATCAAGGGACATCATCCTCCCAGCTTAGTAATATCTTCCTGGCCACTCACTTTCACTGGAATTTAGAAGGATGAGAAGGGAATCTTGCAGAAACATATAACATTCTTAAGGGATTGGACAGGCTAGATGCAGAAAACATGTTCCCGATTTTGTGGGAGTCCAGAACCAGGAGTCACAGTTTAAGAATAAGGGGGGAGGCTATTTAAGACTGAGATGAGGAAAACCTTTTTCACCCAGAGAGTTGTGAATCTTGGAATTCTCTGCCAATTCATTGGAGAGACCAACTCACTGGATGTATTCAAGAGAGAGTCAGATATAGCTCTTAGGGCTAACTGAATCAAGGGATATGGGGAGAAAGCAGGAACAGGCTACTGATTCTGGATGATCAGCCATGATGATATTGAATGGTAGTGCTGGCTCGAAGGGCCGGATTACCTACTTCTGCACTTATTTTCTATGTTTCTATGCTCTATACAGTACCATAAACTAATGCCTGACCATTATAAATTGCTCCCATTGTTACTTTCTTGTACTGGATGGCAGGTCGAATAAACTTTAACAGTCCACATACTTTTATGTTTTTCTAAGCAGTTACTATAACACACATTTTTCAAGGATCATAGACTTTTATTTTATTTCCCATTTATCGGTTGGTTATTTCCCAGCAAATTAGTGCTTGGAGAAATCTTATGGAATACTCTGTAAGTGCTTGCTTCCCATTCATCTACAAATCCCAAATTCCCAAGCATAATTTTCAACATGTTCTATCCAGATTTCAAATGTTACCACTTGTGGAGAGGACACAACTTGAAGTGAACCAAACCAACCATCAGGATCGTTGCTAGACACAAAATACTGGAGTAACTCAGTGGGTCAAACAGCATCTCTGGAGAAAAGGAATAGGTGACGTTTCAGGTGGCGACCCTTCATCAGACTGAGAATGACTCTCAGTCAAAGGAAAGAATAGACAATAGGTGCAGGAGTAGGCCATTCGGCCCTTCGAGCCAGCACCACCATTGAATGTGATCATGGCTGATCATTCACAATCAGTACCCCCTGGCATCAGGGCCATTATCTTTAAAATTTCCCACAAGGAGGCATACTGTTTGTTCTCCTTGACAGTGCACTGATAGACTACCCATGATAAATCAGAAGAGAGCTGCCTGCAATGGTTTCTGTTTCCTGGCACCAAACTAAGTCAAAATATAGACAATAGACAATAGACAATAGGTGCAGGAGGAGGCCATTCGGCCCTTCGAGCCAGCACCGCCATTCAATGTGATCACGGCTGATCATTCTCAATCAGTATCCCGTTCCTGCCTTTTCCCCATACCCACTGACTCCGCTATCCTTAAGAGCTCTATCTAGCTCTCTCTTGAATGCATTCAGAGAATTGGCCTCCACTGCCTTCTGAGGCAGAGGCAATAATATAATTATTGATTTTTTTTTGTGGTTCTGTTTCAGGTCATAATCTTATTCTGAATGTCATCCAAAACACTGCTGCTCATTGACTAACTTCCACCCTTAAGGTACTTCTCAAAACTGACTCTTTGGTCATCTGCCCTAATACTTCCATGCATGGCTCATGTCAAGGATCGTCTGTGCAGTATCTGGCATTATTATTAAGCGGTACAAATAGGAGCTATTACTGTACAAACATTCACCCTGCACACATTCTGTTTATTTAAGACAGAATGCAGGTAAATCAAGCTAATCCTAAATGAAATATAACCAAAGAAGAATAGAAGAGAATTAGTAAGAGTGTCAAAGTTCCCTAAGACCGTCAAAGGTTTTGTGGAATTCTCTGCCACAGAAGGCAGTGGAGACCAACGTTTTCAAGAGAGAGTTAGATTTAGCTCTTAGGGCTCACGGAATCAAGGGATATGGGGAGAAAGCAGGAACGGGGTGCTGATTTTGGATGATCAGCCATGGTCATATTGAATGGCGGCGGTGGTTCGAAGGGCCGAATGGCCTACTCCTGCGCCTATTTTCTATGTTTCTATGTTTCTACATTACTGGGAGAAGGCAGGGGAATAGGTAAGCCCAGGTAAGCCCCAGACTGCTGCAGACCTGCGACCTGACATCTCTCTCCTCGCCCTCTGTGTCCCAGGGGCGCCTTCTGCAGCCAATCTTGAAGATGCTGGAGGCAACACCTCTGTCCCACTCCTACTGCCCACACCTTGCCCCTGCCATCACCAGAGGCTCCCTCCTCGACTGTAGGACATGGTAAGATATTCTGCAGGATAGCAGTGAACTGCCTGGATGTCAAGTGCAACTTATTACAGTTGATCTTCTAGAAGACTGAGAATAATTACTCAAATCAAAAAACATTTTTTTTCTATCTCCCCATAATATCGTCCTCCATATGTTCTCCTCCGGGCCTACAACTCACCAACATATCCATACTCCCCATCTGCTCAAGTCCATCTTGATCACTCCACCATTGGCACCCATATCTTTGACAAGCAGAATTATATGTTTTGAAATTCTCTTCAGATATTTCTTTAGGGTGGCACGGTGGCGTAGCGGTATAGCTTCTGCCTTACAGCACCAGAAACCCAGGTTCGATCCTGACTAGGGGTGCTTGTCTCTATGGAGTTTGTACGTTCTCCCCGTGACCTGCATGGGTTTTGTCCGAGATCTTCCGTTTCCTCCCACACTCCAAAGACGTACAGGTTTGTAGGTTAATTGGCTTTGGTGTGAATGTAAATTGACCCTAGTATGTGTAGGACAGTGTGTGTAGTGTGAGGGGATCGCTGGTTGGTGCGGACTCAGTGGGCCAAATGGCCTGTTTCCACACTGTAACTCTAAACTAAACTAAACTAAAACTATCTCACCACATCCTTATGGTCAGACTTTTGGGAACTTTCCTCATAATTGTTTACAGCACAAACTCGTTTTTTCTTTTGCGCTCAAGATGTTGTTGATGCTGTATCCTGTATTAATGGATATGACTCAAACAGATCTGTGATAACTGTGTTTAACTTTTTGATAAACACAGCAAAGAATAAGATAGGATGGAAATTAATTTGTTAGTAAGTCATCAAGTGGCTTCAAGAAAAATTAGAGAGCACGGAAATGGCAAGTCATATAAAATTCACAATAAATGTTCTCAAATAAAAATTTAATGATGCGATAAAATGGAACATTAAGATCCCACGCAGTTTCAAAATGTGTGTCCTCAGAATGAATAACTTACTGACTCATTCATCAGCTCATCCATAAGATGAGCACTCATAGAACAGTGACCCAGAAAGGAGTCACTAGCCCTTTGGAGATGACGGAATGCCGACTTATTTTACACAATGGGTGGTGGGTGCATGGAATGATCTACCAGAGGAGGTGGTTAAGGCAGGTACTATCGCAACATTTAAGAGACATTTGGACAGATACACGGATAGGATAGGTTTAGAGGGGTATGGGCCAAGCGCAGGCAGGTAGGACGGGTGTAGATGGGACATGTCAGTTGGTGTGAACAAGTTGGGCCGAAGGGCCTGTTTCCTCATTGTATAACTCTATGACTCTATGACATTACTGACTGGAACATCCGTTAACAATTCTCAGGCTTATTGCCTGAACGATTCCCGTGAGCTAATCATTCCAGTCCAGGCAAATTTTGAATTTTTTGTTTCATTGAGGCCCTAAAAGTTAAATTAACTTTGGCTTCAGTTGAGTGGTGGCGTCTTTCCATTAAACTTACATAAAAGTCTCTCTGAAAAGCAGATATAATTTGTTTACAAAATCGCCAGCCTTGTCCTTCATTTTACTACTTCCATCAGAAGCGTATTGAAAGTCAAAGATCAGACCATCCCATGCATTGCTCTCTCAGGTAATAAAGCAAGTGGAATACTCTATATTTTCTAAATGCACCACCACCTTTATTAAGTACCTGGACAATGAATCAACCCATTTAAGCAGAACCCATCCAAATCCTAAACGTTCACTCGTCTCATCGTCATCACATCATTAATGCAGCGAGTGTAATCTACAAAATGCACTGCCATCACTCATCCAGCCTACCATGATAACATCTCCCACACTCATGACCTTCACCATGAAGAATGACATGGGCAGCGGATACATGGGTTCCCCTCAAAAATCATTCCCAACCTGGAAGTATATCCATTCCTTTATGGTTGCTAGGTCTAAATTCCAGAATTCCCACCCAACAGTACTGTAGATGACAACAGCAAGTGAAGAAGGTGACTTACAACCATTGGTCGCCTGTCCTGGAAATGCATTCATTTTTGCATCAAATCCCTGGACAGTCATCTGCCGACTCTGAATCCCAATGGACTGGGAGGGCCTGCGCAGCGTGAGGGCTCTCCAAATAGGAGCACAGTGGCGGCACAGTGGCACAGCAATAGAGTTGCTGCCTTACAGCGCCAGAGACCCGGGTTCGATCCGAACTACAGGTGCTGTCTGTACGGAGTTTGTACGTTCTCCCCGTGGGTTTTCTCCGGGTGCTCCGGTTTCCTCCCACATTCCAAAGATGTACAGGTTTGTAGGTTAATTGTGGGCGGTAAAGATTGTAAAATGTCCCGAGAGTGTAGGATAGTGCTAGTGTACGGGGGTCACTGGTCGGTGCGGACTCGGTGGGCTGAGGGGCCTGTTTCCACGCTGTATCCCTAAACTAAACTAAACAAAACTAAAAAAAATATGTGCCGAGTTTAGATTTAGATTTCGATTTAGAGATACAGCGCGGAAACAGGCCCTTCGGCCCACCGGGTCCGCGCCGCCTAGTGATCCCCGCACATTAACACTATCCTACTCACACTAGGGACAATTTTTTACATTTGCCCAGCCAATTAACCTACATACCTGTACGTCTTTGGAGTGTGGGAGGAAACCGAAGATCTCGGAGAAAACCCATGCAGGTCACGGGGAGAACGTACAAACTCCATACAGACAGCACCCGTAGTCAGGATCGAACCTGAGTCTCTGGCGCTGCATTCGCTGTAAGGCAGCAACTCTACCGCTGCGCCACCGTGCCGCCCCTACGTGAGTTCTGCCCTCAGAAAAGTTCTGACTTTCATTGAGACCTGTCCCCGGACTTATTGGCGGTCAGGGTTGTCATCTAAATTGAATGTTGACAAATGCATTTGACATCCAAGCATGCTGAGGCATCAAGAGAAAGATGTTATTAAAAAAAATTAAAATCACATAACTAAAAACAATTAAATAGGTTGATGATTGATTTCTGGAACACACTGCCATAGGAGGTGATGGAGTCATGTACAGTCACTACATTAAAGAAACATTTAGACAGCCAGGCATAGAAGGATATGGATCCTTTGTGGGCAATTGGGATTAATGTAGATGGGGAAAAAGGTCAACTGCTTTGGTGGATCAAAAGGCCCATTTCTATGCTATCTAACAGTGCTCTGTGACTCAATTATTTAAATCGCCATTAGACTTTTAGACTTTAGAGATACAGCACGGAAACAGGCCCTTTGGCCCACAGAGTCTGTGCCGACCAATGATCACCCCGTACACTAGCACTACCATACAATCTAGGGACAATTTACAATTTTACCAAAGCCAATTAACCTATAAACCTGTATGTCTTTGGAGTGTGGGAGGAAACCAGAGCACCCTGAGAAAACTCATGCGGTCACAGAGAGAACGTACAAACTCCTTGCAGACAGCATCCATAGTCAGGATCAAACCCAGGTCTCTGACGTTGTAAGGTAGCAACTGGACCGCTGCACCACAGTGCTGCCCTTTACAAATAAAAGGAACCTGTATACATTTTCTCTTACAATTTTCTTCACAGTAATTTAATCCCTGCTAAATTATGCACCAGGTTGACTTGTTCCATCTTGAACCTTGCAAAGTTCAGTAGGCAGCTGGGAAATTTGAAGAACCCACACGATGGAGTTGATGTCTTACAGCGCCAGGGACCCGGGTTCGATCCTGACTATGGGTGCTGTCTGTACGGAGTTTGAACGTTGTCCCCGTGACCTGCGTGGGTTTCCTCCGGGTGCTCCGGTTTCTTCCCACACTGCAAAGCGTACAGGTTTGTAGGTTAATTGGCTTGGTAAAATTGTAAATTGTCCCTCATGTGTGTCGGGTAGTGTTAGTGTGCAGGGATCGCTGGTTGGCACGGACTCGGTGGGCCGAAGGGCCTGTTTCCGCACTGTATCTCTAAACTAAACTAAACAATATTAAAATCCATTTTCTACAAAACACTTTCTCAAATTACGGGTAAAGATAAAGAAGGGTTAATGTTACAGGTAAGTATGTAATAGAGCACCTTCCCCAACTACTCAGTTGCAACTATGTGAGGTTTCATCGTTGATGTGAGTTCATGTTGATGAAATTCTCTAATCAGGCATTTCATTAAAAAAATTATTATATCGTGCCTCCAACCTAATAAAGCATTCCTTGAGCATAATCAAAGAGAAATCGACTGCATTTAAATCAGATCAATCAGTTCTTAATCTAGTTTCTGAAACTAGTCCAGCTGAAGTTGAAATCTTGTCTGAAGAAGAGTCCCGACCCGAAACTATTCATGCTTCAGAGATGCCTATTCATGTTCCTCAGAGTTGTTGCCTGACTCGTTGAGTTACTCCAGAACTCTATGCCCTAGCTGAATTTGTCTTCTTTAAAGCACCAGGTGGAGACAATAATTCACCAGAATAATTTCACATTTTGTTGAATAACAATCGTGATCAGCTCCAGCATTTGTAGCTAACATCTTATTTCAAAGAAATTGCAATTCTGGCTGAAAGAATGTCTAGTTTCAGACAAGGAAGAACAGCCACTGGAATTGCATACAGCAATAGGATGCTTTATCTCAATTTGATGTATCATTGAGAGCCCTGAACCTGTAAAGTTGACATATTTTCTTAAATAATCTATGAACGCTTTAAATTGAAGCACTTATCCTCAATAAATCCTAACTTATATTCAATTTTGTAACTGCGTATTTGTTTCAATTCTAAAATTCCAACAGTTAAACAAGCTGGCCTAGATTGCAATAGTTCAATGGATTAATCCATTTGCACATTGACCATTATGTGAGGGTAAGATAAGCACATTGTATGTAAACTCTACTGCTAACAAGTTGGATCGAGTGGCATTATCTTCTCGAATGCTACATGATTCAAAATCCAGGGGAAGCCAAACATCAAGGAAAACCAAGGGATTTATTTGAGTTGCCTGATGCCTCAGATTTTTCTTCCGGGCGGTCCTTGCATCTGATATGTTAATCCATGTAAACATGTACCATATACCTTTCACATACGCAATGCCTGATAACAATATGGGGCGTTTGCAGAATAGCTGCACATGGTGCAGCGGTAGAGTTGCTGTCTTACAGCCTTACAGCAGTAGAGTTGCTGCCTTACAGCGCCAGACACCCGTTTTCAACTCTCTTCATGACTATGTGAGTTGTCTCTGGGTACTCCGGAGTCACAGAGTGATACAGTGTGTAAACAGGCCCTTCGGCCCAGTTTGCCCACACCGGCCAACATGTCTCAGCTACACTAGTCCTATTTGCCAGCATTTGGTCCATGTCCCTCCAAACCTGTCTTATCCATATACCTGTCTAACTGCTTCTTAAATGTTGGGATAGCCCCTGCCTTAACTACCTCCTCTAGTAGCTTGTTCCATACATTCACCACCCTTTGGTAAAAAAATATTATGAATTGTCCCTTGTGTGTGGGATAGTGATAGTGTTGTGCACTGGTTGGCGCGGACTCGGTGGGCCGAAGGGCCTGTTTCCGCGCAATATCTCTAAAGTTGGATCGAGTGGCATTATCTTCTCGAATGCTATGATTCAAAATCCAGGGGAAGTCAAACCTTTAGGTTCCCTGACATTATCTGTAAGATTGCTTCTGTGTGGCTTGAAGTGCCCGTGTCTGAGTAGATCACCACAAAGATGTCCAGCAGTGGGAATCTGCTGTAACGCATTTACCCAGATCCTCCCTCAGGCCATGAACCTTGTCATCTCACCTCCAGCCTGCGTCCCATCTCCAATCACACCCATCCTATCCTCCACCAAATGCCAACTTCTTAACGTGAATGGTCGCCAGCTTGCTATGTGCGACGCAGACTCCATATTGGAAATCATGTGGTGCTTGTGGCATTGAGAAGATGCCACACCATGTAGCAGGATTTGCTTCCCTTTGGTTTATTACACAGTCTGTTTACTTCATGTTGACCAGACTTGAAGCTTTTAACAAGTAGATTGAGAGTACTGAATACATTTTTATTTTCCCTTTGCACCCTCTGAAGGATCAGCTTTGCTGCAGTAAGACTAGAGCAGAATTCTAATGACCATGGTTGTGAGAAAATGATCTGATTTAATGGTGGTGCACATAACTGCAGAAATAAAGAAATATTTCAATATTCATCATCTGTTTTGTTTTAAACCACTTAAAAAGGTCCAATTTGTAGGATTAGACATTATTATTACTGGATTTTGTTTTAAATTCTCACTAGATGCATTCATGTGCATTTGAACTATCTGGCAAAGCACGAATCATTTATGGTGTTACTTTCATATAATGTAATGCAACCCCTAAGAGACACTTAAATCATTCTCAGCCCACAAAGATTATAAGAAGAGTAACACTAGGCAAAAATGCAAGAACAAAAAGTACTGGAGTAACTGAATAGGTCAAGCAGCATCTCTGGAGGATATGAAGAAGTAATGTTATGTATCACAACCCTTCTTCAGACCCAACCCGAAACATCCCCTTTCCATGTCCTAACGAGATGCTGTCTCACGCGTTAAGCTACTCCAGCACTTAGTGCCCTCTGCAAGCTTCCAGCATCTCAGGGCATCAGGGGTTATGGGGAGAGGGCAGGAGATTGGGGTTAGGAGGGAGAGATAGATCAGCCGTGATTGAATGGGCCGAATTCAATCTTGATGAGCCGAATGGACTAATTCTGCTCCTATCACCTTATGATCTACAGTTCTTTGTGCCTTCTTTATAAATGTGCGACCATTGCACAATGCTGAAGCTACTTATTCTGCCCCTCCACTGCTACAGGTGGCATTACCTTCACTGCTCGTGAAACTTGACATGAAGAGGTGCCACAACCTTAAAAACCTGCAGACACCACAGATGGAGCCAAGAGTTTTGGTGCCTACAATCGCAGAACCTAATGAGTTATTGAGGGCAATCCAACATTTTCTTCATCAACGAGAGTGAATAGTGAATAATACTTTTGTTATAGATCCTCCAGCAGGATCCTCCAAACCTGTGACCCTAAGAACAGATGGCGGATTGAAATAGTGCAGAAGCCCCAGCATTCACTGACAGTTGTGGTTTGCTGACAGACTGTGAATTGTTGTTCTTCAGGAATATCAAGGCTACATGCAGTCTAAGCACCAAAGGCCTCAACCCAATGACAGCCAAGAATTGAACGTAGAACATAGTAGTACAGCGCAGGAACAGACCCTTCAAACCCAAAATGCCTGTGCTGAACATGATGGCAAGACCAACTCTTATCTACCTGCACATCATCCATATCCCTCCATTCCATGCATATCCTTGTGCTTATCCAAAAGTCTTTCAAATGCCATTGTGGCATCCGCCTCCACCACCACCCCCAGCAGCATGTTCCAGGCACTCACCGCCCTCTGTGTAAAAAACGTACCCAGCACAAACGTTAAACTTTGCCCCTCTCCCTTTAGGGCTATGCCCTTCACTCTTTGATATTGTCACCCTGGGAAATAGGTTCTGACTCTCTAACCCAGCTACGCCTCCCAGATCTATCAGGTCTCCCTGCAACCTCCAGAATTCCAGAGAAAGCAATCCCAGCCTGTCCAACCTCTCCCTGCAGCTACTACCTTCTAATCTCGGCATCCTTCTGGTAAAGATCCTCTGCACCTTTTTCCAAAGCCTTCACATTCTTGCTGTAATGGGGCGACCAGAACTGCACGCAACGCTCCAAATGCCAAGCCCATGGAAGTTTACCTCCATCTTTTATGTTTGCTTCATGATAGCATGCAAGACATTACCCTAACTAACAGCTCTACGACAGAGCCCTTCACAGTGCAGACCTGTGTCAAGTAAGGATGTGTATTTGTGCAGTTTTTCCCAGTGCAATACCAAACCTCTTCTCTAACATGTTTCGCACAGGATTGGAACTTACCAGCAGGATTAATGGAAAACTATTCAACCTAGAGTCTCTGCATCAAAAGCTGAGAGCAGCCAAGCATTGATGGTAGAAGGGGTACATCAACCCACACACTACCCCAACCAACCATCCCTTTTGGCACCTCTTGTTTCACCAATTCTGTGGTCCCCACATTGGTCTCATCAGATTCTATAAAATCCACAGGTTGGCAGTGGAAGCAAATAGTCTTCAATCCTGACATATTGCTTGAGAAGACGAGATAAGGGAGGCCTTAGCATGTAAATTAGAGTGACTAGGAGTCACGTTGTTTAAAATGAAACACAACAATGAAGAACTATGTGGCCTGACTAATGTATCATGTTTATAGTTAATTTTTCTTTGACGATTTTACCTGGCATTTATTCCAATGTTTGATACGGTCACTGAGTTTGTGTGGATGTGTTGTTCTAAAACGTAGACTAATACACTTGGCATCAGACTGCCCCAGCTGAGTAATGTCTCTTATCCAGGTGGTCACGGACTCAGTGGGCTGAAGGGCGTGTTACCACGTTGTATCTCCAAACTAAACTAAAGAACAAAGAACATTTTCAATTGCTGTGATATGTTCTGTAGCCTCAACTGATGCTTCTCACTAAATAAAGGCCTGTAATAGCATGCTGTATGATATCAGTCACTTTGGCTTGTATTTGTGAAGCTTACTGTATTTAACAGTCTAATATTCATGAGGTTTCCAGAGTACTTCATTTTGACTCAAACCACATATGGAAATAAATGCTCTGTAGCCATTGTGTAATTCACCACAATGTAGAATAGGACTGGCATTGAGAGCAGCTGGCCAACCTTCCTTTTCATAGAGATATGGGCACTAAACGTCATTCCCTTTATCATGTATCTGTACTCTGTGAATGGCTCGATTGTAATCATGTTTTCGTCTTTGCGCTGACTGGTTAGCACTCAACAAATGCTTTTCACTGCACTTCAGTACATGTGACAATAATCTAAACTAAACTAAAGTAAATTAAACTAAACTAATAGGAGCATGAATAGGCCACTTGGACTGCTCTGCCATTCAATTTGATCATAGCTGTTCCTTTATCTTCTGCTCAACTGTGGAAAACATTGAGAGCGGAGAGCACCACAAAGAAAAACAATACCTGCAGCATCAACAACAACGATATTTATAAATGAAGTGTAATGTCCAAGGGGATTTGTGAACTCGGCTACATTTCTGTGCAAATTATGACCCGAAGCCACAAGAGGAGATAATAAGGGCAGAAGCTTGATTTTAAGCAGTATCCTCATGGAACAAAACCTGACCCCCCCCCCCCCCCCTCTAACCACCCCACCTAGCAAACCAGATCACATCACGGTTCAACATGTGACATTCACAATCATCCAGAGTTTTCTCTGGTTGCGATTCCAATATTACCCAATATTATCATATCATATCTGACCTTTCCTGAATGCCGCAATACATAACCTTAACCAAATAGGCTGCTTGGGAAGCTCTGTAATTATATAAAGTTGTTTGAGAGTAGTCTTTAATAACATTAGGTCCTACTTTTTTTTCTGGTAAATGGCACCTGCACAAATATAGGCTAGAATGTAGAAACTAAGAACTGCAGATGCAGGTTTATAACAAAGATAGACACAATGTGTTGGAATCACCCAATGGGTCAGGCTGCATCTCTGGAGAAAAACGGCATTGGTGATGTTTTGGGTCGGGACCCTTCTTCAGTTTGAAAGTAGGGGTGAGGGGGAGGTGAGAAAAGGTAAAAAATATAGACTGTTGTTTCCAAACAGGTGCTCGCTGGTACTTATGCCCCATTCAACATCCATCTCGCCTGCTCCTTCTAACCCCATCAACACACCCCTCTAATGCTTTATCCCTTCTAACTTCTTTAAATGTCTGTCTGTTTGCCTCCTCTTGGTGGCTGTGATTTCCACCTTCATTATATGGAGGTCTGGCTAAAGTGGTTTATTTTAAGTGAAGCGGGAGGAGGGTCATTCAACCTAATTTCCTGATCTTTGGCTGACACCTCACTCCCCCAGCCAGTCCCCAGTGCCCTTCATTCATCCACACTCCAAAGTTCTATCAACTTACATGTGTTAAGACCTATCTTATGTAATGCCTCTGAATCTTTGGTCTCCTTGCAAGTGGAAACACCTCTGCTGTTATCCTTCTCCTTATTTCACCTTAAATGAGACACCAGTCTCACAGTCACAACTCTCTGCCTGCCAGCTCCATCATGGGCATAGACCTTCCCAGCATCAAGCGTACCTACCTACACGAGGCGCTGCCTCAAGAAGACGGCATTTTCATCACGTATCACCACCACCACCACCCTGGGCCATGCCTTTGTCTTGCTGCTACTATCAGGGTGGAGGTACAGAAGCCCAAAATCACAGACCTCCAGGTTCAGGAACAGCTACTTTCCTACAACCATTGGGTTCTTGAACTGACCAGCACAGCCCCAATTCTCCTTCTGCAACGCTGCTCCGCCCCTTACAATACCATGAACTTTGGGTTTTTTTTTGTAATTGCATTTCATGAAGTCTTTTTTCTCTTTTACTGTCTTGCAGAATTTATGTGCAATTTGTGTCTAACTTATGTTACCGTGTGTTGGCTATGTGCCTGCGATACTGCTCTGAGCAAATATTGATTGTACCGGTACCTCACTGTGCTTGTACATCTGATAAGGGACTCTGCTATCTGTTCAAAGGGAACAGTCTCAGCCTGTTCAAACAATCCCATACTCTCAGTACAAACTCTCAGTTCTGCTTTAAACCTAGTAAATCTCCTCTGTGCCTTCCTCAGCCTCGATATACTTTATTTTAAGAGGATATTTATTTCCTAACCAACTCATGTTTTTTTTTACTTCAGTCATTAATAGTAACCAACAAGAAACAGTAAAGAGGGAGAACAATTGAAGGTCCTGTTACATGGTAAATCCTCAAGCTGTCCTGCTATTTTGCTTTATGCCTCCATTAAGCATTCTTGTGAGACTCTATTCTGAGCTCTTTGTTCCCTACGTATTTCATCTCTCATTACATTAGACAACTCTGACCAGACAGGAACGATGTGACTTCCAGACAGATAGTATAAATGTATGGAGTGAGCATCGCAGGAGAGGATATAAATTCAATATAAATGCTGCACAAGAAGAGGCTAGATACAATGCAGGCTGTTTCTTAGAACAGAACCTGGTTGCCTGAGTACAGTTTTTTACATGTATTTTACAGAAACAATTTTCACAGAATTTCTTTGGTTCAAAGTGAGCCGACAACACCAAAGGCACTTTGTGAAGCAATGTAACCTTCCCTGGCAGCTGATAAACAGTAACCAAGATTGTGTTCATGCACTTCACAGTGCATGCACTCAGATCAGTAATGCAAGTGGGGGCAGACAATCAAACCACGATTGTCTACTTCCGTCACGCATGTGGATCAGGAATTGTTTTGCTCATAGTGACAGGGGTGAACTACTGAAGGCAGAATTTGCATACTTTTCTGAACAAGTTGCAAAGAGGAGAGTTTGGGACCAAGAGCATTTCAGGAAGAAGCTTCTTAAAGGGTCCAGCACGACATTTTATGTTGCATAAAATAAACCTCAGTTTCCTTATTTTCCCCTGATGCTTTCAAAAAGCATTCTGCCCTGCCTTGTACAACAGAGACAGCAGTTTGAGGCAAATGCCTGAGCTTTTCAGTTCTAATTTGTTGTCGATGTGATCTCCTGTGCATTGGAAAGACCAAAGAGACTGGGTGACTGGTTCATTAAACACTGCCAACAACCTCGATTGTGAACCCATCCTTTTGATTGTTTTAACTAGTCTTCCCCATTCCCATTCTAACCCTCCCTGTGCCCTGCCTCCAGTTCTTCTAAAGTGAGCAAGCCTGCCGATACAGCACAGAAGGAGGCCATTCAACCCACAGGATCCATACCAGTTCCCTGTAGAGCAATCAAATCAGTTATCTCTGTCTTCTCCAACATCCCCTGCAACATTCCCTCTCACTTTCCCTCTCAGGAGATTTCCAAGAATGATCCTAGGAATGAGTAGGTTAACCTATGATGAGTGTTTGTTGGCACTGGCCTGAACTCGATGGAGTTTAGAAGAATAATGTGGGACCTCATTGAAATGTACAGAATAGTGAAAGGCTTGGATAGAGTGGATGTGGAGAGGATGTTTCCACTAGTGGGAGAGTCCAGGACTAGAGGTCATAGCCTTAGAATTAAAGGACGTTCTTTTGGGCAGGAGATGAGGAAACATTTCTTTAGTCAGAGGGTGGTGAATCTGTGGAATTCTTTGCCACAGAAGCCTGCAGAGGCCATCAGTGGATATTTTTAAGGCAGAGATAGATAGATTTTTGATTAGTACGGGTGTCAGAGGTTAAGGCGAGAAGGCAGGGGAATGGGGTTAGGGAGGAAAGATAGATCAGCCATGATTGAATGGCGGAGTTGATTTGATGAGCCGAATGGCCTCATTCTACTCCTATCACATGATTATCCCACCAATTCCCTCTTGGTCCTTTTTCAGCCTACCATTTGGATTTGGAGGAAAGCCAAAGCACACAAATCAAACTTAACCGGTCACTGTACAAGCTCCATGCCGATAGAACCCCAGATAGAAACCTGGGCCGCTGGGATTGTAAAGCAGCAGCACTAACTGCTGCAACACCCCGTTACCTTCCACATTCTCAAGTAACCTCATGGCTTTCTGTCGGTCACTTTTACAGATGTTTTTGCCATAATATTTAGGGTCGTCATTTACCTTTCAATCACACTTCCCATCTTGCCGATATATTCTGATGATCAGTTACGTAATTTCTCAGCTGCATTGTCTCCCTCCATGTTTATCCGCTCTTAGCCCTGCACCCATCAGCCTGTTTACTGTTCAATCCCTCCACCCTTCGACAGGCTCTGGCCCTGCCATTCTCTGACGGACCTTTTCCCATTTGTTGGGAAAATGCTTCCATCCCGGTTGCTGTTCATCAGATTTATCGGCCATCTCCACAAACGTTATTGACTATATAAGTCCATAAGTCGAGAGGAGCAAATTAAGACCATTCGGCCCATCAAGTCTCCTTCACCATTCAATCATGGCTGATCTATCATTCCCTCTCAACCCCAGTCTCCTGCCTTCACCCAGTAACCTTTAACACCTGTACTAATCAAGAACCTGTCAATCTCCATTTTAAAATACCCATTAACTTGGCCTCTACAGCCATCTGTGGCAATAAATACCACAGATTCACTATCCTCTGACTAAAGAAATTCCTCCTCATCTCCTTTCTAAAGGCACATCCTTTTATTCTGAGGCTGCTCCCTCTGATCCTGGACTCTTCCACTAGTGGAAACATCCTCTCCACATCCACGCTTTCTAGACCTTTCACTATTCAGTAAGTTTCAATAAGGTCACCCCTCCTCCTGCTCAACTCCAGTGTGTACAGGCCCAGAATAATCATAGAGTCATAGAGTGATACAGTGTGGAAACCGGCCCTTCGGCCCAACTTGCCCACACCGACCAACATGTCCCAGCTACACTAGTCCTACCTGCCTGCACTTGGTCCATATCCCTCCAAATCTGTCCTATCCATGTACCTGTCTAACTGTTTCTTAAACGTTGGGATAGTCCCTGTCTCAACTACCTCCTCTGGCAGCTTGTTCCATACACCCACCACCCTTTGTGTGAAAAAGTTACCACGCAGATTCCTATTAAATCTTTTCCCCACCTTGAACCTTTGGCCTCTGGTCCTCAATTCCCCTACTCTGGGCAAGCATCTACCCAATCTATTCCTCTCATGATTTTGTACACCTCTATAAGATCACCCCTCATCCTCCTGCACTCCAAGGAATAGAGACCCAGCCTACTCAACCTCTCCCTATAGCTCACAACCTCTAGTCCTGGCAACATCCTTGTAAACCTTTGCTGAGCCCTTTCAAGCTTGACAATATCTTTCCTATAACATGGCGCCCAGAACTGAACACAATATTCTAAATGCGGTCTCACCAACGTCTTATACTACATGACCTCCCAACTTCTATACTCAATACTCTGACTGATGAAGGCCAATGTGCCAAAAGCCTTTTTGACCACCTTATTTACCTGCGACTCTTCAAGGAACCATGCACCTGCACTCCTAGATCCCTCTGCTCTACAACACTTCCCAGAGGCCTACCATTCTCTGTGTAGGTCCTGCCCTTGTTAGATGTCCCAAAAGGGACAACAGCTCACACTTCTCTATTAAATTCCATCAACCATTCCTCAGCCCACCTGGCCAATCGATTCAGATCCTGCTGCAATCTTTCACAAGCATCTTCACAAAACCTCAGACTTTTGTATCATCAGCAAACTTGCTAGTCTTGCCCTGTATGTTCTCATCCAAATCATTGATGTAGATGACAAACAGTAACGGGTCCAGCACCGAACCCTGAGGCACACCACTAGTCACAGGCCTCCAGTCCGAGAAGCAACCTTCCACCATCACCCACTGCTTCCTTCCATGGAGACAATTTCTATCCATTCAGCTATCTCTCCTTGAATCCCATGTGGCCAAAAGCTTGATTGATCTTATTGTAATCGCAACAAGAGTAATTTGTTTACCTGCATCAATGAAGGGAAATCAATAGATTAACAAACATGGAGAACCACCATAAGATTGAAGAAACATGAACTTTAGGCTTCGTTTGGATAAAATTCATTTTTTTACATTCTCAGTGAGCCTCTGGTTTAATTCTTTAATTCTCATCCTTGTAAGAAATAGAAATAGAAGCAAATGTAAGTTAGACTTCACTGCCATACAATAAGGTCATCAACAATGTATGGATGGTGGGTGATGTGTGTGTTATGTTGAAGTTCAATGGTGTGTGGGATATTATTGGGGTATTGAATAATAGGCAAGGTCCATGATTGACTAGATCGTCATTCAGCAATGGATGGAGGTGTAATCATAAGGTCACAAGTGATAGGAGTAGAATTGGGCCATTCGGTCCATCAAGTCTTCTCCGACATTCAATCATGGCTGATGTAATTCTCCCTCCTAATCCCATTCTCCCCATAAGCTCTGACACCTGTATTGTTTTTTATCTGGGGCGCAGGAGGATGAGGGGTGATCTTATAGAGGTGTACAAAATCATGAGAGGAATAGATTGGGTAAATGCACAGTGTCTCTAGCCCAGAGTAAGGGAATAGAGAATCAGAGGACAAAGATTTAAAGTGAGGGGGGAAACGCACTGTTTGTGGGTGCAATTTTACCTGTGATGGTGATGTCATTTGTTGCTGCTTACTCTGACACACTTCTTTCTTAAGAGTTGCGTGCATGACATCAAATCCAGTTGATGCACTGTACTTCTCAAAATTACAGGTAAAACAGATTGGTTCCAGTTGATTACGCCTGGAAATCCCTACAGAGGCAACTAGTGCACATTGCACTGGGGCAAACTGGTGATGTTGTTATGTACCATGCCATTGTAATGCCTGATTTCATGCATGACTACATTTCCAACTCCAATGTTTTAAAATAGTAAGTCCACCAATAGCACAAAGTCATCTGTGAAAAGCAACGCTTCAGCATTTTTCAAGGCAGTCACTGCAAGAACATGCCTCAAGGGTAGCTTTCACCCGAGACCCTTCTTCAGACTGAGAATCAGGCAAATGTCTAGACCCAAAATGTCACCTATTCCTTTTTTTCAGGGATGCTGCCTGACCCGCTGAGTTACTCCAGCATTTTATGTGTATCTTCGGTTTAAATCAGCATCTGCAGTTCCTTCCTACACCATTGATATACATGGCAGAGGTACAGGTGTCAGGCATTATGGGGAGATGGCAGGAGAATAGGGTTAGGAGGGAGAGATAGATCAGCCATGATTGAATGATGGAGTAGACTTGATGGGTCACTTATGACTGTATGACCTTATGACAGACAATTTTGGTGGGCACACAGAGATTTGGTTTGCCTGAATACAAATTCAGTCGCCCCGTTCTGGCCTTTCCCCCACATCCCTTGATTCCCTGATCCCTAACTCTCTAACTCTCTCGTGAAAACTATTAAGAACTATCTTGAGCGCACCAGTAAATGGGGAATTAGGGGCAAATTTCTTGGGTTGACACATCACAATTCTCATATATTATATTGAAGAAAGCGATGGTGGAATTGAAAACATCACAAACGCAGAACGATTAAACCCTTGACCAAAGTCTATCTCCCACAGAACTATCCAATTAATCCCTTTTCCCTGACCTTTGCTCTTAACCCTGTACAAACTTTCACCTACTACTTATGGCATTTTTTAATTAAATCTGTTTGCACCACCTTTTCAATGCATTCTAGATCACAACAACTCAATGAATAAAAAAAGTCCTCAGCTCTGCATTGATTCTTTCACCAATCACCACCAAATCATTGATTATCCCATAACTGGAATTGCATTGTCCATAATTTATCAGAGGCCATTCATGATTTCAAAATGCTTTCTTATATTTCTCCAACATCTCTCTGTCAAAGAGAACCATTACCTTCTCCTATCTCTTGTTCATAACTTCATAAGTGATAGGATCAGAATTAGATCATTTGGCCCATCGAGTATGTGTATGTGACAAATAAATTTGACTTGACTTGACTTGACTTGAGTCTACTCTGCTATTCAATCATTGCTGATCTATCTTCCCCCCTTAACCCCATTTTCCTGCCTTCTCCCCATAACCCTTGACCCCGTACTTATCACGAATCTATCTATCTTAGCTTTAAAAATCTCTTCATGTAACTGTAATCCCTCAACTCTTGTACTATTCCAGTGAATCCATTCAGAATACAGAATACAGAGCCTTTATTTGTCATTCAGTACCGAGGTACCGAACGAAATTACGTTACCAGCAGTCACACAAAAAAAGAAACACAAGACACATAACCCCAACACAAACACCCATCACAGTGACTCCAAACACCCCCTCACTGTGATGGAGGCAACAAAACTTCCGCTCTCTTCCCCACGCCCAAGTCCCCGCGGCCGAGCCACACCGGGCGCTGAAACATCCCACGGCCGAGCCGGGCGATGGAAGGCCCCACGGCCGTACTGTGCGCAGCTAAGTCCCGCGGTCGAGCCGCGCCGGGCGATGGAAGGCCCCGCGGCCGAGCCGCACCAGCGATGTAAAGTCCCGCGGCCGAGCCGCACCAGCGATGTAAAGTCCCGCGGCCGAGCCGCGTCGGGCGATGGAAGGCCCCACGGCTGAGCCGCACCAGCGATGTAAAGTCCTGCAGCCGAGCCGTGCCGGGCGATGTTAGGTCCCACGACCGAGCCGCGCCGGGCGATGGAAGGCCCCGCGGCCGAGCCGCACCTGGCGCTGAACCGTCCCGAGGCCGTACTGGGCGATGGAAGGCCCCGCGGCCGAGCCGCACCGGGCACTGTTAAGTCCAGCGGCCGAGCCGCACCGGGCGATGGAAGGCACCGCGTTTTTTTTTCCAGCGCAAACGGAGATACGACTCGGAAAGGGTCGCATCTCCGTTGAGGAAGAGATTTTTAAAGGTTTCCCCCACCCCCCCCCACCACCCCCCACATATACACAGCTAAAGATAGACTATTTCATACATCTAACACTAACAAATAGACAAGAAAAGAAGAAAGACAAACAGACTGCCGGCGAGCTGCAGCTGCAGGGCAGCACCGCCACTTCTCAGTCTGAAGAAGGGTCTCGACCCGAAACGTCGCCCATTCCTCCTCTCCTGAGATGCTGCCTGACCTGCTGAGTTACTCCAGCATTTTGTGAATAAATACATTCTCTAGGCTTTGTCATCCTGACAATACACGTTCCATATCGTAGTAGCTCCCTCTTTTGGATATTGTGAGAAAAACAGGAATGATGTGCCATTAATCATCAGACTGATAGAGAGTTAGGTTTAAAGAGGACTTACCCTTGTAGAGAATTGACACCCTCTTTGCAGGAACCATCTGCGCTGACTTCGAAACATAGAAACATAGAAAATATGTGCAGGAGTAGGCCATTCGGCCCTTCGAGCCAGCACCACATTCAATATGATCATGGCCGATCATCCAGAATCAGTATCCCTTGATTCCGTTAGGCTTAAGAGCTATATCTAACTCTCTCAAAAACATCTTCCACACCTACGCATTGAAACACGGAAGTCAGTGATGATGAAACAAGGAACTGCAGATGCTGGTCTACAAAAAAAGACACAAAGTGCTGGAGTAATTTAGCAGGTCAGGGAGCAGCTCTGGAGAACATGGATATGTGACATTTCAGGTCTGGATGAAGAATCCCAACCCGAAGCATCACCTACTCATTTTCTCCAAAGATGCCTACTGCCTGATCCGTGGAGTCTGAGATGAGTTGGACATGAACCGTCATATCTGACCTCTGGCTTGCTGAGGGGAGAACAATCGTGCTCATCAGGGTCACTTCACATCCGGCCCCCCTGCTTTCATTCAGCGGTGACTGAAGTAGGTGGAGTAATTGCACGAATGGGATCACCAACCGGGAGTAAAAAGTGCTGAGAGGAGTTTATTAAGTATTCTTTATTTTACCTCAGCTTCATGTTTCAAATTAATTCCCTGTACTCTTGAATGCTTTTAGTTAGTTGTTTAGTTTAGTTTAGTTTCGAGATACAGTGTGGAAACAGGCCCTTCGGCCCACCGAGGCCGTGCCGACCAGTCACGCTAGCACTATCCTACACACACTAGGGACAATTTAAAATTATACCAAGCCAATCTCTGATGCTGTAAGGCAGCAACTCTACCACTGCTCCACCGTGCCACCATAATGTAATTTCAATTCAATGGTATTTTTAATATATTGTTCACATGTTTTCCATTATTTAAGCTTATGTGAACAGTTTTTAAATCAGTCCGGTTGCCAGTGACATTTAATATGTCAAAGGCCTTTGACAGGGCAGGCTGCCAAAGGTAATGGGTTTGATGCAGGGCACAGCCTCAGTGAACCCTGCTCACAACCTATTCTCTCTCAATGAATTATTCTTGGATATCAGCTCAGTTACCTGTTCAATAAGTGAGACAGTACACTGTGTTACTTAATATGGCATTGCCAGGGGTGGCAGTGGAGGCAGATATGATAGTGGTGTTTAAGAGGCTCTTAGATAAGAACATGGAAGTGTAAGGAATAGAGGGACGTGGATCATGTACAGACAGATGAGATCGATTTAACCTGGCATCATGTTTGGCACAAACATTGTTGGCTGAACGGCCTGTTCCTGTGCTGAACTGTTCTATGTTCTATGTGCTATGACACTGTGGGCTGGGACACCTGGACAGTTCCAATGCAACCTGATCCAATGCTTTCAAAGCCCATGTACACATTAATGGCGTTGAACACTTTTAGCAATTATGAATTTCAATCTGCAATCAGGGATGGTGCATGGCATTTGGCAAGCATCTATGCTCAGACCATCTTTGCCGATGTGATCTCCCAGCTGCCAAACATTTCAACTCCCTTTCCCATTCCCATACTGGCCTTTCACTGGGCCTCTTCCACTGTCAGAGTGAGACCACACACAAATTGGAGGAACAGCATCCCATATTTTGGTTGGGCCGCTTACAAGCCAGTGGTATGAATATTGGTCTCTTTGATTTCAAGTGACCCTTGCATTCCCTCTCTCTCCATACCTCCCCCACCATAGTTGCCTTGATAGTTTCATTGTTTGGATCCCTTCATTATCTCCTCTTCAGCAGCTAAGAATGGACCATTGTGCTCTCTACCTTTCCTTGGTCATGGAAACTGGCTGTGATTTGTTTTCTGTACCTTTTGATACCTCTAATCTCCTTCTCCACTGACTCTCAGTCTGAAGAAGGGTCTCGACCCGAAACGTCACTACTCCTTTTCTCCGGGGAGTCAAGGACCCAAGGATTTTGGTGTCTATCTTTGGTGCCTGGCAGGGGTTGACATGTTACTCGGTCAGCATTTGACACAGGTGAGCATCAACAGCTTGTTCAGTGGGAGATTTGAAGGTGTCTCTGGCTGAAGGGATAGGGGTGTGGATGTCCACCTTTGGGATGGGAAGAGAGAAACTGGTGATCTAAAAGTATGTAAGAAGCCACTTAATATTTATTAGTAACCATGTATAAATAAGACTGGTTGGCACCTGCCACACTGATGTTAACAATTGCTGTAACTGAGAATGTACCCAACCTGCATGATTTAATTCTCCATGTGAAACTGTGCCACTCCATCATCATCATAGAGACCATTGATCAGCAGATGGGACTGGCAAGGCAGAGACCATTGATCTTAAGGACAGCTCTGACAACTAGATACATCTTGATTTATTTTTTGCATTTTTAAGAAAAAGTTATTTGAATCTGTTCGATAGCTTGCAGTCTGGTTTCATTTTACCGCTGATTTGTAAAATGTTCAACGCGCGGCAAATTATTTTCGTTCGGCATGTTTGGTTTTTGTCCAAGTTACGTCGCGTGGAGTTTACAAGCAATATGCAACGTGAGGTACAGGAACCATGAAAATCCTGCTTCCACATGGTCTCAGACAACACAAAAACATGAATTACACATAAAATGTCATAATTTGTACATATATTCTGCCGGACAGTAAAAAGAAAACCAAAACAAAACATTGGTGCAAACACAATTTAAAAAAGATGCAAATCCATGGAAGTGCAAGAGGTGGATCATGGTGTCCATTTGCTGATTGGAGTTGTGTGGGTCGGCTCAGTATGAATATGTTTAGTTTATCATATCATAATCATATCATATATATACAGCCGGAAACAGGCCTTTTCGGCCCACCAAGTCCGTGCCGCCCAGCGATCCCCGTACATTAACACTATCCTACACCCACTAGGGACAATTTTTACATTTTTACATTTACCCAGCCAATTAACCTACATAACCATGTTGGGTTAAGAATTCCAGCAAGTGAAGTGGACACTGACAAAAATTTTAAATGGTACCAGCAACGTTGATGCCTTTGAAAAACACAGAGGCCTAGAAAGGACAGATTTATTTCAAATCTTGAATCAGTGATCTATCAAGGCGATCACAGCTTGTGACTCTGCCTTTGTTGCCCTTGACATTATCTGAGAATTCGTTCATTTTCTTTCCTGAGAAGAATGCAGAAGATAGGAGCACACTTGTAACGTAACATTTGAACATGGGAAGAAGGTGCTTCTTACATGTGAGAAACAATACAGGTGGCCGTTACTCTGTCTTTGCAGCAGCCAGAGGATCCGGCAAAGAGATAATGTTGTATCTTTCAGTGATTATGCTCTTTTGTGGGTCATGGGAAAATCCTCCAGCCTTGGAGAATCTGGAGAATCACCTAATTCAAAATGCACAGCCTGAGAAAAATGAGTAACTGCATCCCTGGCCATGGGCAAAGATGGTCACTTAAAAAATATCTTTATCATGAATACAGCTTCTAGAATATTTACCCTCTCTTTTCCTCTGAAAGACTGAATGCAGAATACAGGACAATTGATACAATCAATCAATTAATTGATTCATATCTTCTCTTACACTTTATTCAATTCATGTGAAGAAATGGACTGCAGATGCTGGTTTACACTGAAGATAGACACAAAATACTTGAGTAACTCAGCGGGTGGTGAGGTGACATTTCGGGTAGAGACCCTTTTTCCGACTGAGAGTCAATCTCAGTCTGATGAAGGGTCTCGAACCTTCTCGAGAACTTCTTTTATTCAATTCATTGGAATAAGAATGGAAATAGTACCTATTGCTCAATTGAATGATCATTACTGCCAGCTCCATCAGATTTCTCTTCCCCTGCTGTCAAGCTTAGTCTACAGGTGATACAAACATAGGTAGCGTGCACGATATAAACACTCAGGAGTGGTAGCATGGTTTAAATGAATTGAATGCACCTTTCCTATATAACTAACCTGCTGATGTTCTCGATGCACTTGGATAAAATGTTATGGTAAAGCAGCATGGATCTAATAAACTAGATTTAGTACATCACCCAGAACAGAACGGTCTCAACGTCCAATCTGCCAATTTTCACAATGCAACATCGCACATAAAAATTAATGACAGTCCTAATGAAGTGTCTTGGCTTTCGTTTGCCTCCTCAATAATCTGTGCAACGGAGAATTAAAGCCATACAGAAATCTATTCTACTTGCATCTGTAAATTAAAAGATTATATTAAAAATAATAGACTGAATTGCAACCTGCGCGCATAAATTTTTTGATTAAATAGTAAAACGTGGTTTTATCAGCACAACAATACAATGTGTTCTGTTTGACATTACTGCTGGAAGGACATTCTAAGTTAAACACCTATATAAACTGATTGTTCACAGCACTGAATCAACCATCGAGTTCACAGCAAACAAACTATTGCATTGGAAAACAAAATCAACTCACTTACAAAAGAGCCAATGTAAAGTACTGAGAAATAGAAATAATGATTGAAAGTACAGCAACTTCTTCCAATAAAAGCAAAAACATTTGTCCAGGAAAATCAAGTGAATGGATGAGAATTGTTTTTTGTGCATAAAATCAATCTCAATAAAATGGAACAATATATCTGATTGATAATTATACAATAAACTGGCTGGAAAGTGTTGCCCAAAGCAAAATGTAAAGAGAAAGATACATTGTGCAAGAAAAGTGCAGTTAGTGGTTTATATCAAATTGATAGCAAATAAAATATAAAATTTGTCTGTTCAGTCGGAGCAAAGAGATTGGATGTTTATCTGTCAGGGAATGTCTAAATTTTGGAAATCTGCCTATTCATTTTACATTTTGAATTTGTGAGGTATTGGTCTGGACTAACCCCTCGTGCATTGATCTGTCTGTTTAACAAGCTGCAGAAATCAATGCAGATAAACATCAATGTCTGACTGGTATATTGATCTTATATTAGAACACAGCTGCTTAACGAATGTACAAAGCTCTGGTAACCGAAGTGAGAAAAGTTTACCCAGAGATATCACCTTCAAAGAGAGTTTGCACTGCAAACCCTTGCTGTTAGACAGCATGAAAATGTACTTCATGGCAGTGCTGAACTAAAAAACAAGTTGTTGTTAAATTCCCTAAACAGTTCCTGTAATAATACATCTGGTGTGTATACACATGTGTATATATATATGAGTGCGTGTGTGTGTGTACATATATATATATATATATATATATATATATATATATATATATGTGTGTGTGTGTATGTCTTGTTTGATAAATCTTTGGTGAAGTATTTTGGAATATTTAGCAACTTTTATATCAGCCATGTAAATGCAAACCAGTGTAGCTATTTTAATGTTCTTTAATAGCCTGAATTCAGCAACACAATGCAAGTTGATTAAAATTAGAAATACTATCATACTCTGAAGGACAGTTGACAGCTTGGCAAACTCAAAGGACAAAATCTATAATTGAGCACAAATATCACAACAAATCTGGAAATACTGAGCAGCTGAGGCACCATTCTGCAGAAAGTGAAACCAAGTTCATTTTGAATCTTCATCAGAACTGAAGAAGTGAGGAATGTGCTCTAAGTTATAAGAGGCTGTGGTGTCAGGGATGACGCCGGGTTCAATAGTGACCACACCAACACTCACAGTAGGGTGAACTCACGTGATATGTTTCATGTACATTGACATGAAAGTACCCCTTGTCCTCTCCACCTGTCCCACCCACTGCAACCTAAAACACACCTGCTTTCTCACCGATACATTAACCCTGTTCTTCTCTCCACAGATGCTGCCTGACCTGACGTGTATTTCCAACACTTCCCTGCTATTATTTAGAATCATTTGATTTTCAACAGCTCAATAGTGGTAGATTAAGTTTTAACTCCGTGTGGAGTTTCCATACTCTTTCTGTGACAATGTGAGTTTCCTCCGGGTGTTCTGGTTTCCTCCACATCCCAGAGGCGTGCTGGTAAGTTAATTAGCTACTGTGAATAAACATTTGTTGCAGGCAAACAATAAAATAACAAAAAACTAGAGTAAATGGCAGGACTAGAGGGATATAAAGACAGGGGCAATGGCGCTGATAGGATTGCTCTTCTGAGAGCAGATATCTGATGGGCTGAACGATCTCTTTCTGTGTCATAATGTGTCATTGATAAGGACAACCGCAAGGGACACAAGCAAAGAGCAAGTTTAGAGTTTAGAGATACAGCGTGGAAACAGGCCCTTCAGCCCACCGGGTCCGTGCCGACCATCGACCCCCTTAAACTAGCACCATCCTGCAATTTACAATCTTTACCAAAGCCAATTAACCTGCAAACCTGTACGTCTTTGGAATGTGGGAGGAAACCGGAGCAATCGAGGAAAACCCATGCAGGTCACAGGGAGAATGTACAAACTCTATGTGGGATCCATGATCAGGATCGAACCTGGGTCTCTGGCGTTGTCAGGCAGCAACTCTACCGCTGTGCCACCGTACCGCCCTGTTGAGTGGTTGAGGCAGGAAAAGCCAGAGGCAATAGTTGAGCCAGATACAATGACAACATTCAAAAGATATTTCGACAGGTAGCTGGATAGGAACGGTTTATTGGGAAATGGCCAAAAGAAGGTAAATGGGACTAGCTTAGATGGGGCATCTTGATCGACATGGACGAGTTGGGGCAGGGGACCTATTCCTGTGATGTATGACTCTCTAACTCTAAGTCGGAAAGTGGCCATCACAAGCATTCCATAAATAACAATTATAATGAAGCAAGTTCAATAAAATCTGTGGTCACTAGTTAAATTGGCATGTAATATGCCCGACAGCTTTTAGGGCTAGAGAAGAGAGCCAACTGAATTCTAATCAGTCCAGTGGAGTGGGTGAAATGTAAGTCAGAAGAAACCAGAGCCAAACTGAGCGTGCTTTCATCAGATACACACTGGCTGTCAGCACGAAATAAGGAAGATATTAAAGCTCTAGTGAACGTTCAGGAAATAGTTACAAAGCCAATCCTAGCTGTCAAAGGTCTGAAATAATAAAGAAGACTGGGGAAAATTATGCTTCATCACCTTGAAATGAGATTATAGAAGGCTAATCTTACAGCAAGATATGTAAGACAGATCTTACACAGTGGTGGAGCTAGTTATTCACAGGCAGGGAACAATAATCCAATTTCAAATCCAGTAATGGCAGATTGAAATTTGGGAAGCTCGTCCCGGTAATAGTGTCATTACAGGACTGTCGTGAAAATGTAAGTGATTCATTGATGAATCTTTAGACTTTTAGACTTTACCGACAGTACCCATGGTCAGGATCGAACCCAGATCTCTGGCGCTGTGAGGCAGCAACTCTACAACCGTGCCGCTGTGCCGCCCCCAAAATTGTCCTGGCTCATCACAAGTTTAAAATGATATTCAGTTGTACCAAACATGTTGAAGCACCCGAGATTGCTATGTTTGATTCACCGACAAAGAAAATGACCAGCAAATTCACATTAGGCAGGAAATGGTATTGGGTAGACTGATGGGACTGAAGGCTGATAAATCCCCAGGACCTGATGGTCTGCATCCCAGGGTACTTAAGGAGGTGGCTCTCGAAATCGTGGACGCATTGGTGATGATTTGCCAATCTTCTATAGATTCAGGATCAGTTCCTGTGGATTGGAGGGTAGCTAATGTTATCGCACTTTTTAAGAAAGGAGGGAGAGAGAAAACAGGAAATTATAGACCAGTTTGTCTGACATCAGTGGTGGGGAAGATGCTGGAGTCAATTATAAAAGTCGAAATTGCGGAGCATTTGGATAGCCGTAACAGGATCGTTCCGAGTCAGCATGGATTTACAAAGGTGAATCATGCTTGACTAATCTTCTGGAATTTTTTGAGGATGTAACTAGGAAAATTGACAGGGGAGAGCCGGTGGATGTAGTGTACCTTGACTTTAGAAAGCCTTCGACAAGGTCCCACATAGGAGATTAGTGGGCAAAATTAGAGCACATGGTATTGGGGGTAGGGTACTGACATGGATAGAAAATTGGTTGGCAAACAGAAAGCAAAGAGTGGGGATAAATGGGTCCCTTTCAGAATGGCAGGCAGTGACTAGTGGGGTACCGCAAGGCTCGGTGCTGGGACAATTTACAATATACATTAATGACTTGGATGAAGGGATTAAAAGTAATATTAGCAAATTTGCAGATGATACAAAGCTGGGTGGAAGTGTAAACTGTGAGGAAGATGCTATGAGGTTGCATGGTGACTTGGACAGGTTGTGTGAATGGGCAGATGCATGGCAGATGCAGTTTAATGTGGATAAGTGTGAGGTAATCCACTTTGGTGGTAAGAATAGGAAGGCAGATTATTACATGAATGGTGTCAAGTTAGGAAAAGGGGACGTACAACGAGATCTGGGTGTCCTAGTGCATCAGTCACTGAAAGGAAGCATCAGTCACCTTTTTCTCCAGAGATGCTGCCTGGCCCGTTGACTTACTCCAGCGCCTTGTGTCTTTCTTTGGTGTAAACCAGCATCTGCTGTTCTTTGTTTCTATTTGGTGCATTTATATGACATGACTGATGCCACTGTATAGGAGGAACTTTCTTTTTGAAATCACGTTATAGATTCAAGGAAGGATAAAAAACATTGCAGTACAGAGAAAGGTTATTCAGCTCACTGAGTCCATACCAACTCCCAGTAGTCCAACCCTGTCCATCCCATTTCCCCGGCACTTGCCCGATATTCTTGAGATTTATTTTCCTTCAAATGCTCATCTACTCCCTTTCTCCTTACTCGTTTACATCCTATGAATAACTAAATAACTTCTAATTCATTGGCTTATATCATCATGGAACAGGCTCACTGATCCAGCTCATCATCTGCACTTCCCACCAGTGTCCACTCACCTTTACAGATGTGGTGGACTTTTTCAGCAGCTTCTCTCTACCCAAGAATCAAGCCATGAAATGGAGCAAGCCACAAAGCGGGTGACAAGTTGGATCTCGAATCTCAAGTCCCAGAACATCCTGAATGCTTATCACTGTCAAGGGCCTTAGAGCTGATTTTAAATGTCTCTGGTAGCCAACACTTTCTTACTCCAACCTCTTCACTTAATGTGTGCTTCACCATTGGACTCTGCCGTGAGTCTTCTCATTTACTGAGGTCACACAGGCCAGATTTCTGCTTTTCAAAGCACAGAGGTGGAAGATAAGCGGAATAACCACTGGCAGTTGGATGAAGAAACACAACAGAAGGACTGGCAAACGTTAAGCACAATGCAGTCCATGAACACATTCTGTCAATGATAACATCATAGTATGATAACATCATCAATAACATCTTACGAAGAAGCAATCCAATTAGTTGCACAATCTTATCCTGAAGCACTGTGGAAAGCATAGTGTTGACTTGCATCATAACTTGGTTTGGGAACTGCTCTGCCCAAGACCACAAGAAATTGCAGATAGTTGTGGATGTAACCCAGTCCATCACACAGACCAGACTCTACACCATTGAATCAATCTATGCTTCACACTTTCTCGGAAAAGCAGCCAACATAATCAAAGACCTTTCCCACAGCAACATTCCTTTTCTCCCAGTCCCGTCAGGTAGAAAATCTTCTTCTTCTTCTTAAGCCCTTTGCTCCTCTAGGGAGCATAGGCCATTGACAAATGTCGTCCACCTCACTCGGTTGTTGCCGGTTCTTTCGAGATCTCCCCAGTGGAGCCGGTTCCCAGGCATTTCTGCCTGGATACCTCTTCTCCAGCTGTTCCTGCGGCCCGGGTTCGATCCTGACTACGGGCGCTGCCTGTACGGAGTTTGCACGTTCTCTCTGTGACCGCGTGGGTTCCCTGTGGATGCTCTGGTTTCCTTCCACATTCCAAAGACGTGCAAGTTTGTGGGTTAATTGGCCCTCTGTATATTCCCCCCAGCATTTAGGACAGAACTCATGTACAGGTGACCATTGGTCAGCATGGACTCGGTGGGCTGAAGAGCCTGTTGCCACACTGTATCTCTAAGCCAAGCATAATAACTGATGCATGGACCATTAAGTCTGCCATTAGCTTTGTGTACTGCATTAGACTTTGTTCTCTTTAGTGACCACATTTATGTGGAATACTTTATAATTGGAAGGCCACTTCTCTCCTGTTTATAATGATTGCAAGCTGTCACTTGATGTGACAGGTAGAAAATTATAACATTAATTTCTTTTCTTTAACAGATTTAATCCTCTTTTGACTCTCTTTAATTCATGAATATTTCATTCAGCTTCTTGACAGCTTTCCCTGTTGATGTACGGCAAGTGGGTTTGTGGCTTTGGCTCATTTGGTGTTAAGTGTCTTTGCAGGCTACACTAACGATCTGCATGATTTGGTTATAATTTCAGCCAGTTGCCATTTGGAGTTGAAGAGATTCATTTGCTATTTCTTCAAGTGCTGAAATCTGATTATCAGTTTTAGTCAACGTTTCACTGGAAGCAAATGGAGTAGGAGAATATCAGATCATGCAATCTGGTTTGTGCTACAACAGTATCATATGTCTTCTAAGATATTCTAATGGTGATACAAATAGTGCTTGGCAGTTCTGATATAAAATATGATTATATTTTCTAATCTTTTACAAATATCAAATAGTAATATAAATTGTTTAGGAAGGAACTGCAGATGCTGGTTTAAATCGAAGGTAGACACAAACTGCTGGAGTAACTCAGGGGGACGGGCAGCATCTCTGGAGAGAAGGAATGGGTGACGATTCGGGTTGAGACCCTTCTTAGTCCCATAGAGATTGTAAAAACATCATTTTGATGTAAGTAGTTCTTACCATAACATCAAAAAGGTATTCAATAGACAATAGACAATAGACAATAGACAATAGGTGCAGGAGTAGGCCATTCGGCCCTTCGAGCCAGCACCGCCATTCAATGTGATCATGGCTGATCATTCACAATCAGTACCCCGTTCCTGCCTTCTCCCCATACCCCCTGACTCCGCTATCTTTAAGAGCTCGCTCTAGCCCTCTATTGAAAGCATCCAGAGAATTGGCCTCCACTGCCTTCTGAGGTAGAGAATTCCACGGATTCTTTCCAAAAAAATGGTATGATCCAACGTTCTGATTAATGTCATATCAGTTTTACAGCAGCACCTAATATTTATCGAGAAAACATTGATTTGTGCAGAAATTCATCTTAATTTTTTGCAGAGGCATTATGATGAACTTTTGGAATGATTTACTTATGCAGGAGCATAGTAGTCAGTGGTGCCTCTTTAGCCCATCCTCTCTGCTGTACATTTGATTGGGCATTGGTTGACCTGTACATCAATTATTTTTAACCATCACAGTTTCATTTCTAGCTTATATTCTTATCTAATTCTTACCATCCTCGGTAATTTGCTTAATACTTGATATTCTTCATAATTCTTAATAATAATCGTCGCTAATAAAAATATGTAAATATTCTTCAAATCTAAACTTATTTCAGGATCGGTCATCGACTGGAGCGGTGTATTCCAGATTTCTCCCTTTTAGTTTAGTTTAGTTTGGTGTAGTTTAGAGATACAGCATGGAAACATGTCCTTCAGCCCACCCAGTCCGTGCCAACCAGCATTTCCTGCACACTTGCACTATCTTACACACTAGGGACAATTTACAATCTTCACCGAAGCCAATTAACCTACAAACCTGTACGTCTTTTGAGTGTGGAAGGAAGCCGGAGCACCTGGGGAAAACCCACCTGGTCACGGGGAGAATGTACAAACTCCATACAGACAGCACCCATAGTCAGGATCAAACCTGGATCTCTGGTGCTGTAAGGCAGCAACTCTACCGCTACGCCCCAAGTGTTTTTCTCTTGGGTTTTATTGGGTGCTTATGGAAAGGCCCACATTAATTTCTGCCCCTTTGTAATAATTGTCTTCCTTCAAACATTAATATATTGAAAGTTTTTCCCATGTTTCCAGATTAATTCAGGTCTTTACGTTACTATTTCCGTAAAATAACATCTACTCTACAATAGTTTAATTCCTGATTTGCTCTGCTCTAAGTTTACAATAAATTCCTTTCTGTTTTTGATTCTCCCAAAAGTGGTGATGTGTTCCTTTGTAGCCACTTAACAGAATCACTGTAACACTGTAAATACGTCAACTTGAATCTTTCATACATAAGCCTCCACCACCACCTACCACACCACTCCCCCCTCCATCCCCCACCCCTGCCAACCCCAGTAAGTGCCGTTTCACTATTGGCCTTAAGTCAAATATATTTTAATAAGAGAAATAAAAAGAACTCTAATAAAGAAAATGTCAAACCAATATATTGGTTACTCTGAAACATTGTAAATTCTCTGACACGATTTCTCTGCAGCTCATGAGCTGAGGTGAACACTGAAGAAGATATCACTTACATGGACATTTTCACCGCAAGAAGACTTTGTCCTGTCGTTTTCTACAGAGTGAAAATATAAATTCAGCCACTGAGCCTGTTACAGCAAAACTGAAAAAGGTATCCGGTCACTCATGACATATTGCTGTTATGCGGCAATTTCTGATGAAGCATGGATGAAAGAGACCACACAGGTTTTTCAAATTAAAACAATTTCCAAGGAAGAATTCTCAAAGTTACTTGGAAACGTTTCAGTCATTCAAAAACAAATCAGAAATCCGTCGCCAAGGCCTCATGACAATTTATAACATTGCAAACTTACTCCATTTCAACATTATTCCCCTCCAGGAGGCCTCGTTAACATTTTCTGGCTGGTATAATATTTTATCGATTGCTTTATCCACTTGCAATACATTTGCTAAATGTCAGCTTTAGAGCCCTCAAGTTACATTACTCTGCATGCCAGTATATAAGTATTCTGTCAAGACACATCCCAAATGAATCAATATATTTAAATTCAGTTTTATTTTCCATCTGTGGAGTTTGAACAGTATTCTTTTGCCTTGCCGTATAGAATTTAAGTACAGACATAAATGATGCAGATTGTTTAATAAATTATTTGTTTTCTTCAAATTCACTGTAAATTTATAACGTTTACTCCAAGCCGGAGTTCATCCCAAATGTCTTTCTGACAACTCTAATAGTTTTTCAACACTTTATTTCTCTATTTATTATTTATAGCAAATGGTAAATGGATAAACAGGAAAGGCAAGACACCTAGTTTCGACAGAAGAATGGAAGTTACTCAGATAGTTACGATGCTTCGAACATTCTTAATTTTTCAACGTGTGCATGCTTTTGCAGTATTATGCAGTTGCCAAGTAGAATACATATTCACTCAAATGATTACAAACCTTCCCTGACACAATGGGCAGTTCAATGGTTCAACAGACAGCTCTTTATTGTTATGTATGCACTGCACAGTGGACTTTTTGCATTGGTCGCCATATTCTGGCACAAAAGAAAAAGAAAAAGTTCAAAGTCCAAAGTCCGGTCCAGGTGCTGGATGTACTGAGCATCACTGATCCAGGTGCTGGATGTAGAGAGCATCCCCGATCCAGGTGCTGGATGTAGAGAGCATCCCCGATCCAGGTGCTGGATGTACTGATCATCCCCGATCCAGGTGAGCCCCAGGCTGCTGTAGAGCCTTTTCCGTAGCCCTCATCCAGCTCAGTACGACCAACCGACGTCCGTCTCCTCGCCTGACCGCCTCTGTGTCCCAGGTGGCACCTCCTGCAGCCAACCTTGCAGGTGCTGGAGGCAATACCCCCCATCCCTCTCCTCCCAGCCCCCTACACACATCCGGTGTTGCCGGCGGTTCCATCCTCCTCGACTCTCCGGACCTCAGGCCTGAGCTCTGCAGCTTCTGGGCTTCCCCTGCAGGCAGTGGCCCGCCCGATCTTTCTCCGCAGTGGCCGTACGTGGCCGGGGGTGGCTGGTTCGGTACTTGCTCGCTGCAACATCCATGCAAGATCCAGCATCCTCCATACTTCTTCTGTGTACTACACAGTACAGAGGTCCTCGACACACTGGCACGCACTCGGTCTTTGTGGAACTATTGGCACGGCACTAGTGCGATTTGGTTCAAAAGGAATTTAAAAATTAACTCCCAGCACAAATCAGTGAACCACAGATATTAATGCTCTGCAACAGCCATCCCGAGCCTCTGTTTGCTCATGATTTCACCTCCCCATTCCCACACCGACCGTCAGTCCCTGACCTTCTCCACTGCCATGGTGAGGCCAGGCACAAACTGGAAAAACAATATGTCATATTCCTCTTGGGCAGCCTACAACCAGCGCAGTGATGCAGCAGTTGACCAACAGGTGAGACCAAGCGTAGACTCGCCGACCATTTTGCCGGGCACTTGCAGGATCTCCTTGCTGCTATCCATATTCAACACTCTTCCCATTCCCATTGAGATCCTGCATCAGAGTGAGGGCCGGTACATCCAGGCATGAATATGTTGGCTTCAGTCGGGTCACATGGGCCTAGTCTGTAGTTTTTATGCCCAGGAGAATTATCTGGACCTCCAGCACAAGCAGCTGAAATGTTGGAAGATTACTTTAGCGAATTACCTCCCAAAGCCACTGGTGCTTCTGGCCTGGGCTGAGCAGGAGGGTAAGGAGGTTGCAAGAACAGTCAAGCATTCCATGTGTAGGGTCATTGAGTCTTACAGCATGGCAACAGAATCCGGCCCAACTTGCCCACACCGACCAACATGTCCCATCTGCACTCGTCCCACCTGCCTGCATTCGGTCCATATCCCTCTGAACCTATCTATCCATGTACCGGTTAAATGTTTCTTAAACAGTGTGATAGTACCTGCCTCAACTACCTCCTCCAGCAGCTCATTCCATACACCTACCACCCTTTGTGTAAAAAAAGTTACCCCTCAGGTTCCTATTAAATCTTTCCCCCCTCACCTTAAACCTATGTCCTCTAGTGCTCAATTCCCCTACTCTCGGCAAGAGACTCTGTGTCTACCTGATCTATTCCTCTCACAATTTTGTATACTTCTATAAGATCACCCCTCATCTGCCTATGTTCCAAGCACTAGAGTCCTAGGCTTGCACTAAACTTTGAGTAGGTTGTTGAGCCATTTCAGGCAGTGGTTAATAGTGAACCATGTGGTCTGGATAAGTAGTCACATGAGGCTAGAAATAGCCAAAGGCATGATTCAACCTGCAGCACTTTGGAAAAATAACTTGTCTTTAGTTGTGGATTTTAATTATAGATTTATTTACTTTACTGAAGTTAGATTTTCTGTTGCTGCGATGGTGGGATTTGAACTCATGTCTCTGAATCAATATTGAAGGCATCTGGACTTCATGCCCCGCAACTTAATTGTAGTTTTACCGTTCACTGAGGAACCACATAAGACTTATAACTTCTGGGACCAAGTCCCATAAATAAAGTTCATATTTTTATATTGCTCTTCTGTGCAACATTTGAAACCTTCTATTTTGATATTACTAACAATTTACGGTGTTTCCCAGCAACCAGATTTTCTCAATTCTATCAGTCAAATGTCACTGCAGCTCATGTGCAGTTGATTCGCTAGCTGCTGGGTTATCATTTTGAACAGGGCTGCTTGGTGCACTAAAAATACATCGTTTTTACTGGAGTTCACAAGTTATATGAGTAGAATTAGGCCATTCGGCCCATCGAGTCCACTCCGCCATTCAATCATGGCTGATCTTTGCCTCCTAAACCCATTTTCCCGCCTTCTCCCCATAACCCTTGACACCCATTCTAATCAAGAATTTGTCTATCTCTGCCTTACTGTTACCTACACTGTTTTTTCACACTTCTGTTGTCCCCCTCAAATATATCATAAGATCATAAAATCATATTGCATCCGCTGCTCTAGATGTCAACTTATTTACATCGGCGAAACCAAGCGCAGGCTCAGCGATCGCTTCGCTGAACACCTGCGCTCGGTCCGCATTGACCAAACTGATCTCCCAGTGGCCGAGCACTTCAACTCCCCCTCCCATTCCCAGTCTGACCTTTCTGTCATGGGCCTCCTCCAGTGCCATAGTGAGGCCCACCGGAAATTGAAGGAACAGCACCTCATATTTCGCCTGGGCAGTTTGCAGCCCAGTGGTATGAACATCGACTTCTCCAACTTTAGATAGTTCCTCTGTCCCTCCCTTCCCCTCCTCCTTCCCAGATCTCCCTCTATCTTCCTGTCTCCACCTATATCCTTCCTTTGTCCCGCCCCCCTGACATCAGTCTGAAGAAAGGTCTCGACCCGAAACGTCATCCATTCCTTCTCTCCCGAGATGCTGCCTGACCCGCTGAGTTACTCCAGCATTTTGTGAATAAAATCATAAGACAGGTGCAGAATTAGGCCATTCGCCCATCGAGTATGTTCCATCATTTGATGATGGTTGATCTATTTTTCCCTCTCAACCTCATTCTCCTCCCTTCTCCCTGCAACCTTTGACACCCTTACTAATCAAGAACCTATCAACCTCTGCATTAAAAATACCCAGAGACTTGGCCTCTGCCACCATCTGAGGCAACGAATTCCACAGATTCTGGCTAAAGAAATTAGTTCATGTTCATAAGTTATGCGAGCAGTTATGCAATTCAGCCCAAGTCACCTCCACCATCCAATCATGGCCGATCCATCTTTCCCTCTCAACCCCATTCTGCTGCCTTCTCCCCGTAACTTTTAACACTCTGAGTAATCAAGAGCCTATCAATCTCTGCTTTACAAATACCCAGTGACTTGGCCTCCACAGCCATCTGTGGCAACGAATTCCACAGATTCGCCGCCCTCGGGTTAAAGAAATTGCTCTTTGTTCCTAAATGTAACATGATTGCAGCCTTTGGAATGAAATATGGCTGACTTGCCCAACATATGCATCCATTCTTAATCATAGATCAACATTCAACTGAATGGCAGTCAGTGACAATGAGATAACTTCCTCTGTATAATAATTACTTAAATCCCTCAGATAAGCAAACATGCAAAGTAAAAGAATCATAACTTTTCTCTGTGTCTTAACACTGAAATAACTTATTGATCCAAAGAAAACAGGTCTTTCCCCTTCGCCATACTCTATCCAGCCACTGGATTGTTGTAGTTGATTATCTGTCTTACATTGCAGACCAACGTTGTTGACCAGACTGTTAGCCTTTTGTTCGTGCTTTGACATTCCCTGATGGTCAAGCAAATGAGCTACAGATTCCAGTTACAACTTTGCTTAAATACATATTGTGAATGACACATTTCCAGTTATGATTTAGCATTTAGAATAATAACAGAGTACTTTGAAAACTTCGGCCTCCCTGTGTTCTTTTCTTAAGACATTAAAAAGGAATGAAATTGCTAAAATATACTCTGTTCTCCAGTTGAATTTGAACCCCACGAACACTTCAAACAAAGTGCGCTATTTTCATAATAACTAAATCGCACAGAAACTTATTCTTAGCGGCATTCCTTTTAAGTTAATCAATGCATTGCAGCGGAAAAACTAGAAATTAATGTGAAACAATAATAATCTGAATGCACTATAAAAGGCACTAAAGAAGAATTTTGGAGCTGAATGAAATACATTATTCTGTTTTCTATTTCAAGCTAACACATAAAATTTCATAAGCGTTATTTTTGGCTGGCTATTTTTAGAACCAGTATGATAATTATTTTCATTACCATAAATACATGGCATGTAATTACTTGGGAGATGATCGGCATTTCTCTATTATCCTGGGTTTAATACGTACGTGAAAGGAGGCTTTTAAAGGCCCAGGATTTGTCCAGTAATTGGCATCGCTTCTGAAGCAGGATCTTGGCTCCTTCGAACTGTATCTACACTTCACAGTTTGCTCCACTAACCAAACGTCAGAGTTCGGTTTCCATGGAGATGATTTGTGTCCTGCATAATAGTGGCCCTCTTTTTTTGTTCGTCTACAGAGAATGTCAGTCAACTTAATTTCGGATGTGGCACTGACTAACCTTGAGAATCTCAAAATTGTAAACCATCAATCATAATTCTCTTGGAAGCCTTCATATTTTAACAGCTCTAAAAGATGAACATTTGAGCCCCAATTTTTCCGCTTTTGTGCATGGTAAAATGTTCGTCTATCCAAGGGTTTGCTTGTTGTCAGATTCAACATTTTTATTGTGTGGAAATCCTGTGGCTAGAATTTAGTAGGTCAAAGTTGTGAGGTGTAGATAAAGGTTTGAATTCAACTATAATATTCCATTAAAGCAAAATAAATCAATTCATCATTACATTACACATCTAATTTTTTTTAACCTTAGGATTTATGGCAGATCTATGGCTAATCACAACATTTCAACATTTTGGCTGGGATTATCCACCAGTAACCGAGTGCTGACCTGTGCACTCAGTTCTGAGTCCAAAGACACCAGTTGGGACGTTTTAGAGGGCAAGTCAAGCTCAATCCTGCTAAATTTTCCTACGTCAGGTGGAGGTGCAGTTCACATTTGCCAGTAATGAAATATTTATAACCGTGGCACAGCAGTAGAGTTGCTGCCCTACAGCGAATGCAGCGCCGGAGACCCAGGTTCGATCCTGACTATGGGTGCTGTCTGTACGGAGTTTGTACGTTCTCCCCGTGACCTGCGTGGGTTTTCTCCGAGATCCTCGGTGTCCTCCTACACTCCAAAGACGTACAGGTATGTAGGTTAATTGGCTTGGTAAATGTAAAAATTGTCCCTAGTGGGTGTAGGAAAGTGTTAATGTGTGGGGATCGCTGGTCGGCGCGGGCCCGGTGGGCCGAAAGGGCCTGTTTCCGCACTTTATCTGTATCTCTAAACTAAAGCAAATTAAACAAGTTCTCTTCCTTCATAATGTACAAACCTGTGGTTTTCAAACTCCACTCGATGGGAGATACATTCAAAAGACTGATAAATTCTCGCATGCCAATTTCACCTCTCCACACCCTCTCACAAACCTGCTTGTCCACACTTACAGGATCCCTCTAGTCTAATTTTCAAGACAGCCACCCAAAGAAACCAATGCAATTATCATTGCCTATTTTTCCAGCTTTAATATTTTGCAAGAGAAATTATTTGATATGTCATAAAATGCAGAAAGTTATAGAAGTATAGATTTTTGCACAGATGGAGATTGGTAGGATTTGTAGGTTGAACATAGTGCTGCAGTCAAGGCTGCTGCCTCATAGCAATGAGCAAACGTAAGTCAGGCCCAACCTCTTGCTGCCCGTTTAGAATTTGGCACATGATCTCAGTGGTGGCATGGCTCCCATAAACAATTGCTGGTGCAGGTATGTGGCAAAAAAACATCATTAGGAGAATTGATGGGCATGTGTGGGAGAACAAGTTGCTGGGGTAAATAAATAAGAGGAGGGAGTAAGGGATTGCTGGCAGTATGCATGAACTAAATGGGCCCCCCTAAGTGACATTGTAAGCAGCCACAAGTCTTTGAAGGTAGAGTTTGACGGTATAAAAGCACTCATAGAACCATAGAGTCATACAGTGTTGAAACAGGCCCTTTGACCAATATGTCCCAAATACATTAGTCCCACCTGCTTGCATTTGGTCCATATCCCTCTAAACCTGTCCTATCCATGCACCTGTTTCTTAAACTTTGTGAAAGTACCTGATAGTCTCTCATCTATAAGAAATTCATATCTGGACTGCTTAGGGTCTTTTGTTTTGTTATGGTAACTTACCGTACATTACATCTGTGAGATGCAGTGCTTTTAATTATTTATTTTTTTCCATTATTATTAATGCTGGTGATGAGAAATGAAGAAAGATATTGTCATTACCAAAGCCTTGAAGTATTCCACTGCTTTGGCAGCCTCTGGCCCATGAACCCAACAATCTGAGAGAATAGTGTAGGAAGGAACTGCAGATGCTGGTTTACACCGAGGATAGACACAAAATGCTGGAGTAACTCAGCAGGACAGACAGCATCTCTGGATAGAAGGAATGGGTGACATTTCGGGTCGAGAACCTTCTTGATCCGAAACGTTGTATCCTTATTGTTTAGATGTGGTTATGCTTTATTCTTAATTGTTAACTGTATGTTTGTGTTGTCATTTGTGAGCGGAGCACCAAGGCACATTCCTTGTATATGCACATACTTGGCCAATAAACTTATTCATTCATTCATTCGTTCATTCATTCCGTCTATCCAGAGATGCTACCTGTCCCGCTGGGTTACTCCAGCTTTTTGTGTCTATCTTCAACCTGAGGGAATCAATTGTCAAACAACCAAGTGCACTTTTTTTTTTACATTGACAATGAGATGTCAACTAAAGGCACTGTTTTAATGAAGATTGGCACCATTTTTTTGTGGGGCTATATGACTTGTCATTAATATGGTATGCAGCACTTGTTCAGCGTGCCGAAAGAAGATGAAATCCAGTTTCAAGGCACCTGAGCTAAACACAGAGTGCTGGAGTAACTCAACGAGTCAGGTAGCATCTGTGGAGGGAATGGATAGCCCATTCCCCCCACTATCCTAACACTCTTTCTCCCCCCCCCTGTTCCCTTCCACTTATGCTCATTCTTCTGGCATTACATTTCACTCATTTTCAGTCCTTATCTGATAACCTTTTATTTCCTTTCATCCCTTGCCTTTGTCACTTATTCCACCCATCTGCCAGTCACCCTCCCCCCCTCATCTGTATCCACCTATCACTTGCTAGGCTTTGCCCTGTCTTTTCCCCCTCTCTTTTTCAGCTTTTCCCTCTATTACAATCAGTCTGAAAAAGGGATCCAAATTGAAATATCGCCTCTCCATCCCAACCATAGATGCTGCCTGATCCGCTGAGATACTCCAGCGCTGTGTGTTTTGCTCAAGATTCCAGCGCCTGCAATCACTCACGTCTTCATCCTAAACACCTGAATTTACTTGAGAAGTAATTATCCTTAATGCCATCAGGAGTGATCACCAGACGATCTCAATAGAATGCAGCATGTGGCATGACTACTCTTAGTACACATAGAGAGGGAAATATACGGCATTTATATTTAGCAATGTTGCCTCCAGAAATACCTGCCATATCGCATTTTGTCATCAGAAATATTTCATAAAACATTCGCAATGTCAACTAGTCTTGAAGTTACATTCTTGCAGCTGTATTGTGCACTAATATGTTGTGCTCTGCAGTTTGTAAGATTGGTTATTTTATATGCAGCTCCCCAACTGTCAAGAAACAAGTGAGAAGGAATCTGAAAAAAAAAGCTGCTTCATTCACTGAAAACACATGGCCATTGAATTATTCCGTTCTTTTTTTAATCCAAATCCCATTCACTTCCACTTTTATTTTAAGGGTGATTGGGTATTTTTATCTTCGAGAAACTTGGCTGTATTTCCACATTTGTCAGCTCGCTATTTGTGTCTCGTCAACTCTTCACACAGAAACCTGGGGAATACCAGGTAAATTCATTCTTCCTGAAGTCCCAGTGGGGAGCCATGCTGCATGCACACAGATACATAATGCAGTCTGAATCTTTGAATATTGATACAAGACGTTGGAGTGACTCAGTGGGTCAGGCAGCATCTCTGGATAGAAGGAATGGGTGACCTTTCGGGTCGAGGCCCTTCTTCAGGTCTGATGAAGGGTCCTGACCTGAAACGTCGCCCATCCTTTTTCTCCAGAAATGCTGCCTAACATGTTGAGTTACTCCAGTGCATCTATCTTCAGTATATACCAGCTTCTGCAATTCCTTTCTGCACAGACGGGTCAAGGATTCGATGGGTCAGTCTGAAGAAGGACGTCAACTTGAAACATCACCTATTCCATTTTCTCCAGGGATGCTGCCTCTCCCGCTGAGTTACTCCAGCATTTTGTGTCTATCCTTAACCCTTTGTATGTTTGAGAAAAGGAGGCATAATAATAATGTCAAAGTAGGTTTCATAGTCAAGGATGATGCCATGGAGCCACCAGTAACTAAACATTGGGGAAATCTATTTCCTGCATCTTAAGTGAATAACTGAGTAGAATAACTGGAAAATTGGACATAATCTTATGTTTTATTGCTGTAAGTCAAAGCCAATCAGACTATTAATCATAAGAAAGTGTTTAACATAACAGTTTTTATCATCACAGTTAAATGTGTGACAAGGCTTTTCTTACTTCAGCACAGCTTAAAAGAAAAGAATCTTGCCAAACCTCGGGTGGCACAATGATATGGCTGCTCACAGCGCCAGAGACACGGGTTCAATACTGACTTTGGATGCTGTCTGTATGGAAATTGCATGTTCTTCCTGTGACTATGCGGGTTTCCTTGGGATGCTCCGGTTTCCTCCCACATCCCAAAGACTTGCTGATTTGCAGGTTAATTGGGCCTCTATAAAATTGCCACTAGTATGTAAGGAGCTATTGAGAAAGTGTAATTACATACAACTAGTCTGAATGGGTGATCAATGGTCGCTGTGGACTTTAAATGGCCTGTTTTTATGCTGCATCTCTAAAAACAAACAAAAAATAAAAATCCCAATTTTTGTGATATTTTAGAAATTTTGAAGTGCACAAACACAAAACAAATAGAAACAAAATTTCAAGACATTTGCTGAATGTGGTTGATGTTTCTGTAAATGGCAGAACTATTCAGCCCCGGAATCTGCTCCATCATTCAATAAGATCACAGACTATCCTTCACCTCAGTACTACGTTCCTGAACTCATCTAATATCACAAGATTTCATTATTATGCACAAATGTACCCATTTCAGTCTTGAACATACTCATCTGAGCCTCCACAGACCTCTTGGGTGGCGAATTCCAAAGATTCATCACCGTCTGGGAGAAGAAATTAAACAAGGGCACATTATTACGTTAACTGACTACTAAACTAACGCCACCACTCATTAGCAATAGCACCTTGACATCACAGGACATTGCTGAGAAAATGAGGAAAAAAGCAAGGTGACTCCACGTAATTCGCAAAATGCATTGTTAGCCTAGAAATTCAATCACTTAGCACTGATAATTTCAGTGATATGTAATTGAAAACGTACTTTCTCATATAGTGAAATGAGATCATGGTAATTTCTGAGCTCTTTTCTGTTGTTACAGCACTTTGACTGATGTGTGCTTTCAGCGGCCGTGCATGCAGATGTGACACAATTTCTGTATGTGATGCAAATCAAATTACATCACTCCCTGTGCAATACATTGTCAGGAAAACTAGACAAGAACATCTGTGCCTTTATTTCACAATACTGGTACGGTGGCATCCCAATTATGCATCTAACCACCATAATAATAATAATAATAATAATAATAATCCCTCCCTTTCCCTGCAAATACCCACAGGTATGTAGGTTAATTGGCTGGGTAAATGTAAAAATTGTCCCTAGTGGGTGTAGGATAGTGTTAATGTACGGGGATCACTGGGCGGCACGGACTTGGAGGGCCGAAAAGGCCTGTTTCCGGCTGTATATATATGATATGATATGATATGATATGATATGGCATGTTTTCTTTCACATACCGCATAGCACAGGTAGGAAGTAATGCAGCAACGGTTTATAGACAATAGACAATAGACTATAGGTGCAAGAGTAGGCCATTCGGCCCTTCGAGCCAGCATCGCCATTCAATGTGATTATGGCTGATCATTCCCAATCAGTACCCCGTTCCTGCCTTCTCCCCATACCCCCTGACTCCGCTATCCTTAAGAGCTCTATCTAGCTCTCTCTTGAATGCATTCAGAGAATTGGCCTTCTGAGGCAAAGAATTCCACAGGTGTTCCTACAGTAACTCACAACTAAACAACCATTGCCTTACGAACAAACACCCAACAATTCTACCTGTTACACACTGCATTGCAATTATCTAGGTCTTTATACTTTAGCTTTTATTTACTTTGGACCGAGAACAATTACTTTGAAATGTAACCATTCATTTTAGTACGTAATGTGAATAAACACCTACTTCCATGGAAGAGTGAACCTGCATCCACTACCATCCACCCAAGCAAAATATCTCACTTCTTGCTAACTTCCCAGACAATCTGCACCGTCATTGACAACGTATCAAGACATCTGGATGAATGCGGTTGCAGTTGCCGTAAATGGAATGTTTTCTATACATTGTTATGAGCAGATGGTTTGTGATGTCTATGTTTGTGCCAAGTTTCCATGCTGCACTTGCGATTCATTAATTCCCAATACAGATTAGACAGTTCATTTGAGCGTAGGGAGCGATCTGATGGCTGGTTAATGTGTGTGTTTTTCTCTTGTCGGCTATCTGTTATTCGTCTGATGTAGAGCACAAAGAGTTGGAAGGCAGAGTCGATGGTTTTAAGCTATTCCCCACAACTTCAGTGGAAAAGGGTGCAATGGCTCTATAAATCGCCGAGTATTCCCAAAGGACTGTGGTTAACCAGCGAATCCTTTTTCAATGAAGGTCTCTCCTCCATTTCTCTCTTGAATATGTTGCATCACCTTACTAAATTGTTTTCTTGCCGTTGGTATACCCACAAATCCTAACCAAATGAGAACATCTCACATGTTTAAGAAGGCCAAGTTAATGGATATTTTTAAGGTAGAGATTGAGGCATTCTTGATCTGTACAGGTGTCAGGGGTTATAGGGAGACGGCAGGAAAATGGGTTGAGAGGTAAAGATGGATCAGGCATGATTGAATAGACTTGATGGGCCGAATGGTTTAATTCTGCTCCGAGAACTCATGAACGTATGAACTTAAGTAGGCGACTGAGCACATAGCCGAGAAGGAGGTCAATGTTGAGTCAATTCTCAGAGTCAGGAAGTCATTGAGATATACAGCAATGGAGGCACCATCATACACTAACCTTACATTAAATCCATTTTTTAATTTCCCACTTTCTCACCGTCTAACCCCAGATTCAATAGGGGTTATAATGTGTAGTGAAATGAAACATTACCCGCAGTTCAACAATAAGACCAATAAGAATAATCAATAAAAATGCAATAACACATACAATCACAAACTAACACCAAACAAAAGAAACATCCATCACAGTGAGTCTCCTCCAGTCACCTCCTCACTGTGATGGAAGGCCAGAATGTCTTTTTCCCTTCCCCGCCGTCTTCTCCCACGGTCAGGCTGTTGGAGTTGCCACATCGGGGCGGTCGGGGCTCCCGATATTGAAGTGCCGCGCCGGACGGTGAAAGGTCCGCGGCCTATTTCAGGCCGCGCCGGACGGTGAAAGGTCCGCGGCGGGCCGACCCAAGCCCCGCGATTCGGGGCGGGCGAAGACGCAGTCGCTGCCGCTGCCGGAGCTCCCGATGTCGGCCCCCACCCAGGGGCCTGCGGGCTTCCGACATCCTAACTCTCTCCTACATTTCTCTAGAATATTGGTTGAGGAGAGCCTTGAATCAAGTATATAAAATCACGCGAGGCATAAATAGGGGAATGAGTCAGAACCTTTTCTCCAGGATGGAAATGTCCAACACCAGAGGGTAAAGTGAGTGGGGAAAAGTTTAATGGAGATGTGGGGGGCAGGTTTTTTCCACAGTGGGTATGTGGGGGTCTGGAATGCAGTGGCTATGTGGGGGCCTGGAATGCAGTGGGTATGTGGGGGTCTGGAATGCAATGGCTATGTGGGGGCCTGGAATGCAATGGCTATGTGGGGGCCTGGAATGCAGTGGGTATGTGGGGGGCTGGAATGCAGTGGCTATGTGGGGACCTGGAATGCAGTGGCTATGTTTGGGCCTGGAATGCAGTGGCTATGTGGGGCCTGGAATGCAGTGGGTATGTGGGGGCCTGGAATGCAGTGGGTATGTGGGGGCCTGGAATGCAGTGGGTATGTGGGGGTCTGGAATGCAGTGGCTATGTGGGGGTTGGAATGCAGTGGGTATGTGGGGCCTGGAATGCAGTGGGTATGTGGGGGTCTGGAATGCAATGGCTATGTGGGGGCCTGGAATGCAATGGCTATGTGGGGGCCTGGAATGCAGTGGGTATGTGGGGGGCTGGAATGCAGTGGGTATGTGGGGGCCTGGAATGCAGTGGCTATGTTTGGGCCTGGAATGCAGTGGCTATGTTGGGCCTGGAATGCAGTGGGTATGTGGGGCCTGGAATGCAATGGCTATGTTTGGGCCTGGAATGCAATGGCTATGTGGGGGCCTGGAATGCAGTGGGTATGTGGGGGTCTGGAATGCAGTGGCTATGTGGGGGTCTGGAATGCAGTGGCTATGTGGGGGTCTGGAATGCAGTGGGTATGTGGGGGCCTGGAATGCAGTGGCTATGTGGGGGCCTGGAATGCAGTGGCTATGTGGGGGCCTGGAATGCAATGGCTATGGAGGAGATGGCTATAAGGTGAGAGGGAAAAAGTTTAATGGAGATGTGGGGGGCAGGTTTTTTCCACAGAGAGTAGTGGGGGCCTGGAATGCCTTGCGATGGCAGTGGAGATGGATATAGAGGCTTCTAGATAGGCACGTGGAAGTGTTGGGAATAGAGGGATATGGATCATGTTCAGGCAGATGAGGGCAGTTTAACTTGGTATCATGTTTCCGCACAAACATTGTGGGCCGAGGGGCCATTCTTGTGCACATATTCTATGTTCCACACACTCTGGACAATTTACAGCGGACAATTTCCCTCCCCATCTACACAGCTTTGGGATGTGGGAGGGAACTGGGCACCCAGAGGAAACCCACAGGCGGAACATGCAAACTCCACACAGATAGCACCCAAAGTTAGGATTGAACCCAGCTGTCTGCCACTATAAGGTAGCAGCTCTACGAGCTGAGCCAATGTGCCGCTCTCCCGTATCAAACCAATACGCGGGCATTTTCTACTCAAGATCATCAAAGAGCAATCCACAGTTGAAACAATTTCCACAACCTTGGTTCTGTAATGCATTCTACATTCAGTGTATTTGTCAAATTGGTTCCATAACACAGCCAATGCATGCATGCCTTGCTAACAGTGGTCACCATGCTGATAGGATGCTAGCATGAGAAATATTAAAGCCCAACAAGGCAGATCTTGACCATCCTGCACTGCCAAATTCAAGTTTGCAATCTGTACACTCTCTAATCTTCATTCAGCTGAGCTTAAAGAGCAGAAAGAACCCCCACCACTGCTATTTAAAGAGATCATCAATCCCTCACAGATTAGTTTCTGTGTGATTTCAAAGGACTGGCTTCATTAATCTGCAAGCATTTTAGTGCTTTCCAGAATCCTTCGCCAGAGGCTTCAAGGTGAGAAGTGACAGCTGCTGAAGGACTTTTTAATGTTGACTTCAAATGACTGCGCAAACTAGTTGCTGGCAGACCGGGCAGCATTAGAAGTCGTATCTCTGTGGTTGCAGAGTGACTGGAAGAATAAGAGAGACCACAGAGACTGCTGCTTAAAAAAGAACAAGATTTGTTTGCTTCGTTTGATTTAAAGACCCCATTCACCACAGTTGGGCGCAAACAAATACCAGAGTAAAGGACCAGGCTTCTCAATATTAGTCCACTATCATCTCTCATAGCTCCAATGGGGAGACAATTCTAATCAGTCAAGTTTTAACTGGACTGCTTTCATTTTCAGTGTGGGCATAGAAATGTTCTTTGTGAAAGATGTTGATGTGCATACAAAACGTATGTTTCCAAGAGACACCAGAGATTGCAGATGCTGGAATCTAGAATTTAAAAAAGCTATTGGAGGAACTCAGTGGGTGAGGTAACATTGTGGTGGCAGAGGGATGGTGGTGTTTGGGTTCGTGACTCTGCATCTGGAATTCTTTTACAGGGTCTTAAGCTGAAACATCGACCACCACTTTGCCTCGACGGATGCTGCCTGACCCACTGAGTTTCTCCAGCAATTTATTTTTTGCAGGTCTGTTGCAGGATGTTTGTGTGACAAACGCAGGACATTTGTGTGACGAGAATGGTGCTTTTCGTGCCACCGTTTCATTTTGCCTGCCACCATCTTAGACAGTAGTGGAAGCATTATTATTGAACGTCCTACTGAACATCCTTGCCATTGGACATGAAACTCTTGCACTGCTTGATAATGTTGTTGCAGAAGGTAGAGGCAGCTAGACATGCCATATATCATTGTAACCACACAGGTTATTATCACAGGTTATGTTAAAGTATTGAGACAGTCACATATTATGTTACAAAATGGAAATCTGCAGTTATTGCAGACTGCAAAGAGAACCAGTTAGATGGCGGTCCTGACCTCCCATCTATCTCATTGGAGACGTTTGAACTATCTTTAATTGGTGTCAGAGGTTATGGGGTGAAGGCAGGAGAATGGGGTTAGGAGGGAGAGATAGATCAGCCATGATTGAATGACAGAGTAGACTTGATGGGCCAAATGGCCTAATTCTACTCTTATCACTTATGACCTTATGACTTTATCGGACTTCAATGTTGTATCTTGCACTAAATTTTGTACCCTTCTGCCTTTATCTGAGCACTGTGGGCAGCTTGAGTGTATTCATGTATAGTCTTTTCTTTGACTGGACAGCATGCAAACGGAAGCTTTTCACTCTACCTTAATACGACAATAATAAACTAAACTAACTCTTCCTGTGAACTCAGGGGAATCCTGAACACTAGGATTTTTTGAAGCGGGCATGGCTTAGAGATGACAATAGACAATAGGTGCAGGAGTAGGCCAATCGGCCCTTCGAGCCAGCACCGCCATTCAATGTGATCATGGCTGATCATTCTCAATCAGTGCCCCGTTCCTGCCTTCTCCCCATACCTCCTAACTCCACTGTCCTTAAGAGCTCTATCTAGTTCTCTCTTGAATGCATTTAGAGAATTGGCCTCCACTGCCTTCTGAAGCAGAGAATTCCTGGGTCTGGGTCCAGGGGTCGTAGACTCAGAATGTGGGGTTGGTTATTTAGCGCTAAGATGAGGAGAAATTTCTCCATGGAATAGATAGTGATTTGTGTATCTGCAGGACAATCAAGGCTCAATCTTTGAGTTCGGGCAAAGCAGAGATCGATGGAACCAAGGGAATTGGGGATAATGCTGAAAAAAGTTGACAGAGAGGTAGAAAACACACCATGGGTTCTGATGAAATAGCACAGCAGACAAGAAAGCTCAAATGATCTACTCCTGATCCAATTTTTTAGCTTCTTACACTGGTCCCCCTTCATCCTCAGGGCGTGTTTGCAGGAATGGGAACTCTAATGGAGCCAGCTTTACAAGGGGGCATTATCGCCTTAAAAAAAGTAATGATGTGCTGAGAACCTGGTGCAATTCTCCGTCCTCCCGGCTGCCCCAAGCTGTTTTGCTTGCAACCCGGCTGAAGCCTCTGCCCTCTGTTACGATACGTTACGATAGAACTTTATTAATCCCAGGAGAGAAATTGATCTGCCAACGGTCATAAACATAAGACACATGAAACATTATATTAAAGTGACGACTGGAAAGGATTGGGGATGTGCAAAGATTTGGGGAGGGAGGGGGGGAAGGGGGGAGGGGGGGTGAGTCAGTCTCATTGAAATGACCTCAATGCCGCACGGCTGGATGTGGAGTGAGACAATGGGGTGTCGTGTGTAGACAGACCACCTGGATCCTAAAGTCTCTCTCATCACCTTCTGTTGGATATGATCAAAGCTACTGTCTTCCCTTCTCCCTATTTGGCTATAATTGCCTCTCGGTTAAAATTCATCTTGGGTAACAAGGCTAAGCAGTATCTAACATCTAAATTGGCTGCCTGACTTTCTTGCTATTTTGGAGTCAAAGAAAAATAAAACTGTGCAGAGGGTAAAGGGCAATGCTAACTCTTCACTCTTGTGGGTCAGGACACACTTCACTCCCTCTGTTTCCCATTTGTTTTTATCCAGTTGCGGCTTGAATCTAGAATTGTTTACTCTTAGGACTTGAGTGCCAAATGGCTTTTGTAGAACATCATTCTTCAGTGCTGTCATTTATTAAAAAAACATTCTAAATTCAACATTCAATTGTTCGAGCTTAAATTTTGATACGTTGTCCCAATGTAGCTTTCAATCCATTCCCAGGCAAATATTTGATGAATTCATATTTATGTACGTTATTTGAATTCATACTCCATTCTATTGTTTTCTATTAAAAGATAATGTCCCATATATTACTTTTACTGTATTAAACAGCATTAAGATCAGAGTTGTGGGAAAACTATTGTATGCCAATCTTTTTAAGAGCACTAATCATAACCTTTGATCAATGATCTACATAATGAATTATTCAACAAATTTGGAGCACACAGTATTGAGGTAATATACTATTATGGATTGGGGAATGACTAATGGATAGAAAACAGACAGTTGGATTGAATTAACCATATTTAAGTTGAATTGAAGCAACAAGTTGTGTCCCAATCTTCCAACCTACGTCATTACGGCCGTTGCACTTTTTTATCTGCACCTTCGCTATAACGTGCACCTTGGCGCAACGGTAGAGTTGCTGTCTCACAGCACCAAGTACCTGGGTTCGATCCTGACTACAGGTAATGTCTGTACGGAGTTTGTACGTTCTCCACTTGACCTACGTGGGTTTTCTCCGGGTGCTCCAGTTTCCTCCCACACTCCAAAGACATGCAGGGTTGTAGGTTAATTGGCTTGGTATAATTGTAAATTGTCCCCAGTGTATGTAGGATAATGTTAGTGTGCAGAGATCGCTGGTCAGCGCGGATTCGGTGGGTTGAAGGGCCTGTTTCCGCGCTGTATCTCTAAACTAAACTAAACTGTAACATTATATTCTACACTCTGCTTATGTTCTTTTTTGTACAACCTGTTAGACTCGTGTGAGGATGATCTGCCTGGATGGAAGACAAAACCAAATTTTTCACTGTATCTTAGTGCACGTAGCAATTATCAACTAATACCAATACCAGTGTCCCAGTCATTGCTGATCAATGTCAACATTATCACTGAGGGAATCAATTGTAATATATCCAGGTATGCCCTAGATAGAAAGTTGGGAGACAGTGTGGCCTGTGGAAAGCATACAAGAAGCTTCAGGGGGATGTAGGTGAGTTAAGTGAATGAGCAAGAGTGTGGTAGATGGAATATAATCTGGAAAAACTAGAGGTTGGTCATTTTGTTAGAAAAGGAGTAGAGTATTTAAATGTGAGGGATTGAAGGGTATTGGTGTTTCGAGGGAACTAGGATGCCCTTCATACATGTACCACAGTAAATTAACCACCAGGTGGTGCGAGCAATGAGGAGTGTAGGTGGTATGTGGGGGTTTTTTTGCACAAAGATTGAGCACAAGAGAAGAGTGGATCTGGATGAGACCACATTTGGGATATTATGTACAGGCCTATCAACTTCTCTCTGAAACAATCAGGTAAGCCATTCATTTTTATCAAACTATTACATTTAACATAAATCCAAACAGACCACTCAGCATGGACTTGCAAATGGAAAAAGCCAATTGCCCGAAGGCAACTGGAAGAGTCGGCCTCAAACAAGGATGTTGGAAAAGAGGGGGGGAATGGGCCTGGTGTTATTGCTTTAATCTGGCATATACTCAATGAGCTGAATGACCTTCTTCTGTGCTCAACAATTCTAATCTATGACCTTGGGTTTTGTGTCTAAAGTTGGAGAGCCGTCCACAGACTAGACACAGCAGCCTAATTCCTTATCTCCAGAGATGCTGCCTGACCCGCTGAGTTACTCCAGCATTTTGTGTCTACCTTCAATTTAAACCAGCATCTGCAGTTCTTTCCTACACAGCCTGTAAAAATTGTTGCTTTCAGCCAATGCCACAGACTCCATCAGCATGATCCCTGTGTATAACCTAAAACATCACAACTGCAGTACCACAGTACCCGGGGCGGCACAGTGGCACAGCCCGAGATCCAGATTCGATCCTGACTACGGGTGCTGTCTGTACAGAGCATGCACGTTCTACATGTGACTGCGTGTCTTTCCTCCGGGTGCTCCGGTTTCCTCCCACATTCCAATGACGTGCAAGTTTGTAGGTTAATTGACTTCTATAAATTGTCTCTAGATTGTGCAGGATAGAACTAGTGTATGAGTTAACATTGGTCGGTGTGGACTCGGTGGGCCGAAGGGCCTGTATCCACGAAACTACCATGAGCCAATGACCTTGGAAGTTCTCACAAATGCACGTTCACAAGTTATAGGTATAGAATTAGGCCATTCGGCCCATTGAGCTTACTCACTCATTCAATCATAGCTGATCTCTGCCTCCTAATCCCATTTTCCTGCCTTCTCTTCATAACCCTTGACACCTGTTCTAACCAAGAAATGGTCTATCTCTGCCTTAAAATTATCCATTGACTTGCCACACACCCTCTATAGCAATGAGTTCCACAGATTAACTGCCCTCTGACTAAAGAAGTTCCTCCTCACCTCTTTCCTAAAAGAGCACACTCCAATTCTGAGACTATGATCTCTAGTCCTAGACTCTCGCACCAGTGGAAACATCCTCTCCACGTCCACTCTATCTAAGCCTTTCATTATTCTCAACATTGACTCTGGATGCTTCATGCGTCATCAAGTCAAACAGAAGATGTCTGGCTTTCCTCCATTGACGTAGCAGAGTCTTTCCATGTTGAGCAGGACTTGGACAAAAGCACAGACAGAGGAATAGGTTTTGAATGAACTCTCAGTGCCCAGGGAGTGGGGAACTTTGATATTCATCCCCAGGGTCCCGTGGTAGCACCACCAGTGTTTGTGCCAGCCAAGTACCAAAGGGTAGAGCTGTCAGAATGGATAGGCTCATAGAGTGATAGAGTGATAGTGATAGTCATAGAGTCATAGAGTGATAGTCATAGAATGATAGTGATAGAATGATAGTGATAGAGTGATAGTGATAGAGTGATAGAGTGATAGTGATAGAGTCATAGAATGATCGAGTGATAGCGTCATAGTGTGATAGAGTGATAGTGATAGAGTGATAGTGATAGTGATAGTGATAGAGTGTTAGTGATAGAGTGATAGTGTGATAGAGCGATAGTGAATGAGTGATAGAGTGATAGTGATAGAGTGATAGAGAGATAGTGATAGAGTGATAGAGTGATAGTGATAGAGTGATAGTGATAGAGTGATAGAGATAGTGATAGAGATAGAGTGAGAATGATAGAGTGATATAGTGACAGAGTGATAGTCATAGAGTCATAGAGTCATAGAGTCATACAACGTGGAATATCATTGCTGGAGCTATCCAGGACAGTAAACTAGTAAGTCCAATTGTCATCGTGGCATCATTAAAGATTCTTCTTCTAGCATGCCAGAAGTGGAGATATTTGCTGGTGATTGCACAATGTTCAATTCTGTCCGTAGGTCTACAGCCATTCTGGAGTCTGCATGGTGCAAGACCCGGTCAACATCCAGGCATTGCTGATAAATTTAATCTCTGCCACTTATGCCTTTGACATTAACCATCTTCAACAGAAAAGGATCTTATTACCTAACATTGACATTCAATGTCATTACCATGCTAAGTTCATCAGAATCGATACCCTGGGTGGTCACCATTGACTAAAAATTTATCTGAATTAGCTTCTTGATATTTCAACTACTGAATCAGTTACATAAATATTGTGAGTACAATAACAAGAATGATCCAGGAATGATTGGGTTAACATATCATGAGTGTTTAAAGCCACTGGGCCTGTACTCGCTGGAGTTCAGAAGGATGAGGGGGGAACCACATTGAAACATACCGAATAGTGAAAGACCTGGATAGAGTGGATGTGGAGAGGATGATTCCTCTTGTGGGAGAGTCTAGGACCAGAGATCATAGCCTCAGAATAAAAGGACGTACCTTTAGAAAGGAGATGAGGAGGAATTTCTTTAGTCAGACGGTGGTGAATCTGTGGGAATCATTGCCACATCGGGCTGTGGAGGACAAGTCAATGAATATTTTTAAAAGGTGGAGTTTGACAGATTCTTGATTAGTACGGGTTCTGGGGTTATGGGATGAAGGCAGGAGAATGGGGTTGGGAGGGAAGGATAGATCAGCCCTGACTGAATGGCGGAGAGGACTTGATGGGCCGAATGGCCTCATTCTGCTACTGTAACTTAAGAACGTATGAACCTATGGTGCAAAACCCAGTCAACATTCAGGCATTGCTGATGAAGTTCAAGTAACATCTGTGCCACGCATGTGCTTGACATTAACCATCTTCAAAGGAAGAGGATCTTACTGCCTAATTTTGACTGTCAATGTCATTACCATGCTAAGTTCCTGACAATCAATGTCCCTGGGGGGGGGGCACCATTGACTAGAAATGCATCTGAATTGGCTTCTTAATATGTCGACGACTGAATCAGTTCCATCAATCTTGTGACCACAAGAGCAGTTGGGAACCAATGTTTCCTGCAGTAATTGAATCACCTCCGAACTCCCAAGTCCCTTTCCACTACCCACAGAGCATGTCAACATGATGGATACACTGCACCTGCATGGACCAGTGCATCTCCCAACCATTCGAGCACAGCAGCCTGAGCTTGCACCACCAGAGTACAACACGTCTAAGATATGACTCACGGCCGCCTTCTCAAGGACACGGAGGAATAGCCAATAAAGCCTGGTCTTGGCACTAACATCCACTTCTTGTATATGAGTAAACAAAAATCTATGCCAGTATTGAGCACACAGACAACAAAAAATTAAGCTGCAGCAAACAAGATAAATGGTAGATTGTCCGAGGGGAATGAATTTAGCATCCAAATAACATTGCAGGTGAGTGTCTTGCGGTCACAGATAGGATGACACTACTGAAGCTGAATAAAGGTTATTTCAGAATGATACACTGAGGACCAGAAATGGGCATGATCAGGGGAATCGGACAGATGGCCCAAATACGTGCATAGACCTGGTTTCAGATACCAGGGAGGCACAAAATGCTGGAGTAATTCAGCGGGACAGGCAGCATCTATGGAGAGAAGGAATGGGTGACATTTCAGGTCGAGAGCCTTCCTCAGATACCAGGGTTTGAATGGAGACACAGGAACTGCAGATGCTGGAATCTTGATCAAAACGCAGAGTGTTGGAGGAATTTGATGGATCATGCACCAATTTGACGGGAATGCACACAGTTGACACTATGAGTTGGGACCTTTCTTCGGACCTTCGAGAGGGTTGAATGGTTTGTTTCAGTGCTGCAAATATTATTTAAAATGTACTAACTTGGGATATCCTCAATCGTATATCCAAATGCAATCCATTCAGAACTGCAACCTCATATAGTTCTGCAATGCACACTGAATGTGAGCTCCCTGCTGGCTGTTTCTGTGTCTCCCAAATGCCACAACAACAATCAACATCTCATCAGCAGCCACAATTGAATGATAAATGTTTGAGTTGCTTCAGAACAATTTTTGTCATAGCATCTCTGAGGAAGCCAGATGCACAAACAATGCAATCTTTATTGACATCATGGAATTAATTCACCATTGAAAAATAAAGTATAATAAATCAAACACAGAGGATGTTGTGTGCCTGGAATGGGCTACTGGGGTAGTGTTTAGTTTACTTTAGTTTAGAGATACAGCGCGGAAACAGGCCCTTTGGCCCATCGGGTCCACGCTGACCAGCGATCGCCATACTTCAACTCTATCCTACACCCACTCGGGACAATTTTTACATTCACCAAGCCAATTAACCTACAAACCTGTACGTCTTTGGAGTGTGGGAGGAAACCAAAGATCTCGGAGAAAACCCACGCAGGTCACGGGGAGAACGTAGAAACTCCTTACAGACGGCGCCCGTAGTCAGAATCGAACCTGGGTCCCCGGCGCTGCATTCGCTGCAAGGCAGCAACTCTACCGCTGTGCCACCGTGACCGCCCCAGTGGTGGAGACAGATACATTAGTGGCATTTAGGGGACTTTTGGATGGGAACATGGATACGCAGTGAATGGAGGGATATGGACTACATTTGCAGGCAGGTATGAATTGGTTGCCATCAAGTTCAGCACAGACATTATGGGCCGAATGACATTTCCAGTGCTGTATTCTTCTACGTTCTATCTGCTGGTTGCGACTTTATTCCTTGGAGCACAGGAGGATGAGGGGTGATTTTATAGAGGTGTATAAGATCATGAGAGGAATGGATAGAGTAAATGCACAGTCTTTTACCCAGAGTAGGAAAATCAACAACCAGAAGACATAGGCTTAAAATGAGGGGGAAAGATTTAATAGGAACCTGTGGAGTAACTTTTTTACACAAAGGGTGGTAGGTATATCGAACAAGCTGCCAGAGGAGGTAGTTGAGGTAGGTATTATCACATTTAAGAAACATTTATACTATTACATGGATAGAAAAGGTTCAGAGGGATGTGGGTCAAACGCTGGCAGGTGGGCCTTGTGTAGACAGGGCATGTTGGTCAGCGTAGACAAGTTGGGGTGAAGGGCCTGTTTCCATGCTGTATGACTCTACGACTCCAATAGAAATTAACAGAAGGACTAACAGTTCTTCAAATAAGTCAGAAGTTGCACCTTAGATTTAATTGGCGTCGTCATCCATAATATTCCTCTTCAGTCTATTGTTTGGGGGAGGAATCCTCTATGATTGGAGGTTGATGTTCAGTAAATTCTGCTACTTGTGCTCTATTAACTGCCGCTCCAGTAAAGGGTGTAATCATACTTGTTTTATACATCCCTGTGCTCATGCTGGTTAATTAAGGTGAGCTGGACTCCTTTACTTTTCAATAACAAATGGCTTAAGGTAGATCCACAATATTTGCTATTTAAGATCAGTTTCTCCAAACAGTTACAGTCATTTATTTAATTTGCAACTCATCGTTACGATTTTTGCTGCATCGATCACACACAATATAATTTAACAGGTGAACAACTTGCATATTGTAATGGAATTAATTATACGTACCAAGAGCCGTATTTATGACAAATTTGAGGGTGGCACAGAACTTCAGCCGGTAGAGCTGCTGCCTTACAATGGCAGAGACATAGATTGTTTACAGTAAAGAGACATTGATGTGCACATATTCTGCTGTGCTGCAGCAGGTAAGAATTTCATTGTTCCATATACATATACATCTATATACTAAAACTCTCGTTTGTTTGTTTGTTCCTGAACCACAGTGAAAACGGTACACGATAGCGTGGCAATTTTAAGCCCACCTTACTCACCTTCGTCCCTTTGGTGTTAATGGAAGAAGTTTCATTGAAATCGGTTATATTTTTTAAGTTATTCACATTTTTAAGTTTAAATCTATCTCCGAGGGAGGGAGGGAGGGGGGGGGAGGGGGGAGGATAAGGGGGGTTGAGGGGGATGGAGTGGGAGGGAGGGGAGGGAGAGTGGAGGGAGGATGCGAGCGGGAGGGGAGGGGGGAGGGAAGGGGAGGAGGGAGGGAGGGGCGCAGGGGGAGGGGGGAGGAGGGGAGGGGGGAGGGAGGGGAGAGGGTAGGGGGAAGGGGGAGGAGAAGGTGCTGTACCAATGCAGGAAAGGTTTGGGCCCAACAGGTCCACTTGGTCTAGTATGATAATAAAACACTCTTGGCTTTTGACATGGGTTTGATCCTAACCTCGGGTGCTGTCTGTGCGGAGTTTTGCACGTTATCCATATGACTGTGTGGATTTCCTAGAGTGCCTCGATTTCCTCCCACATCCCAAAGACATGTGGGTTTGTAGCCTCTGCAAAATTGCCCTTAATGTGTAGAGAGTGGTGATGAAGTGGGATAACATAGAACTAGTGTGAATTGGACAGTGTGGGTTGTATGGCGTGCTTCCATGCTGCATGTCTGAAACTCAAACTAAAGGAAACTTATTGTGCTGATCTCTTTACTGAACACCTGAAGAGGATCATCAGCAAATCATGGAATATTACTGATCCTACCACCAATAAACCTAATCAACAAATTTAGATACCTAGAAAGAGAAACTCTCAATGAAGCTTCAACTAATGTACCTAACAGTATCATTTACCAAATTCACCTCTGGAAAAACATAAGAAGAAGCAATGACATTTCTTGTCAGCTATTTGAGGAAACAATTAAGGAGAAAAAAAATCAATTTGCAGCATATCCAATGAAACAGCATTCGGATGATTGCCAGTCTCAGTTCAAACACGTCTTTAATTGATTAAATCACCCATGATTGAAAGATGTGCTTCCTGTTTTGCCCTTGCCAAGCTAAAATTAATTTCAAGACGATAACTGCACAATTTTTGAGCTCTCCCCTTAGATGTGCCGTAGCTAGAGATGGGGAGAGGTGATTTTCAAGTTTGACCTGAAAGTTCTTTGAAGGCACTGGAACGATGCACTCTGCACACACTGCTGTTCAGAACAGATCAGAGCCATTTAGTGGTGTACTAGACCAAGTGGACTCGTTGGGCCCAAACCTCTCCTGCATTGGACCAGCACCCTCTCCTCCCCCCTCCCCTCCCCACCCTCCCCTCCCCTCTCCCCCTTCCCGCACTCCCCCCTCCCTCCTCACACCTTTCCCCCCCTTACCCACTCACCCCCCACCCTCTTCCCCCCACTCCCCTTCCCCCTCCTTCCACCCTCCTCCCTCCCTCCCTAGGAGATAGATTTAAACTTTAAAATGTGAATAACTTAAAAAATATAACACCGATTTCAATGAAACTTCTTCCATTAGCACCAAAGGGATGACGGTGAGTAAGGTGGGCCTAAAATCGGCGCACTATCGTGCACCATTTTGGCTGTAGTTCAGGAACAAACAAACAAACAAACAGGAGTTTTAGTATATATATATATATATATATGGGGCTTATCAGCATGTTGCTTGGGAAGAGTCAACCTCCCTTAGAACCAAGCATTGGAGTGTGGGGATGGCAAGAAATTAGTGAAGGGCCAGAAATAGGCAGTGGCATTTCGCCCTCCTGAGTCTATGAAAAGAACACATGTCAATTGTCACAATGATCTCTCATCTCCTGTGTCATTGGTTCAATCCTGACCTCCAGTGCTGTCTATACTCGGTTTGGATTCTCCATACGACGGTGTGGGTATCCTCTACATCTCAAAGATGTGAAGGTTAACTGGCCACTGTAACTTGACCCAAGTGGGTTGGTGAGCGGTGGAAACTGAGGGGAAATGATAGGATGTGAGACTAAACTAGATTCACGTAAGATTAGTTTAATTGGGAGTTTCATGATTCACACAATTTGGTAAGAAGTAGGGACTATTTCCATACTTGTGATCCAATGACTCCATTACACTAAGCATGCCTGTAAATGGTAATCTAGCCTAGACACAAAAAGCTGGATAACTCAGCGGGACAGGCAGCAGGACTGGAGAGAAGGAATGGGTGACGTTTCGGGTCGAGACCCTTCTTCAGACTGAAAGTCAAAAGAAAGGGAAACAAGAGATATAGATGACGATGTAGAGAGATATAGAACAATGAATGAAAGATATGCATAAAAGTAACGATGAGAAAGGAAACAGGGCCATTGTTAGCTGTTTGTTACGTGAAAACGAGAAGCTGGTGCGACTTGGATGGGGAGAGATGGAGAGAGAGGGAATGCCAGGGTCACTTGAAGTTAGAGAAATCAATATTCATACCACTGGGCTGTAACTGCCCAAGCGAAATATGAGATGCTGTTCATCTCATTCAGCCTCACTCTGACAATGGAGAAGACCTAAGGCAGCTGATAATCGAGCAGCTAGTTGGAAGATCCGAAATGACATTTTTAAGTGGTCCCCATCCCACACACCTGTTTTGGTTAATGTGTCCCTTGTGTCACCTCAGAATTACCTAAGATGATCAAATTTAAGGAAGTAAAGAAATCACCGGCCATTGAGAGCTGCCCGTCGCTTTAAGGAACTCTTGTTACAGGAAGAAAAATCCAATTCAAATCACACAAATTGTGAGCCTGCCAATAAAGGCTCTTGTGCGGGCATCCACAAGGTATAATCGCACAGCACACTGTCATCAAACAAATGAAGGCTTTGAAACAGATTCTGATTGATGACTGGATGACACTGATAAGTGAGTCGCAAGAAGGGGAAACAATGTCATGCCAAGCCTAAAATAGCCAGGCAGAAAATGAAAGAACAAAGAGATTTGTTTGGCAGGGTCAAAGCTTTTACGGCACTTCTAAATCAATGTCACAGACCACTGATGACAGAGCTGGTCGAAGGCAATTTGTTCACAAGGAGAAAGCTAAGAACAACACAAATGACTTCTGATTAACATTAACCAAGGTGGGACCGGAAAGCTGTACAATAATTTAAATAACCATATTTGATATTGAGAAACGATGAAGCATTGAACAAAATCCATCCCTCGGTGAATGATTATTGATATTGTCTACATCTTTCTTTTCAGTAGTATCGGAACAGAACATTATATTGCAATGTATAACTCTGTTCCATTATGATTTCAGTAATTGAACATTTATCTTCTTGTTCTTTATGAAAGTTCATTCTTCATTTTGCATTTAACCACATGAGGTTTAATGAAATTAGGTTATGAAATGTTACTCTGAAGCTAACTCCTCTTTAAACAAAAAGGAGATTTCCAATGGAAGGGAGGGGATGCTAATGGAAAAGTAAGACATTAAGAAGACCACAAAAGAATATAGAGACAAAGAGACAGCAGATGCTGGAATCCATAGCAAAAAACAAACTGTTGGAAGAACTCAGTAGGATTGGCAGCATGGGTGGAGGGAAATGTCCTCCACGGATGCTGCCTGTCCTATTGAGTTCCCCCAGTGTTTACATTTTTACAGATGAGAATGAGAGATTCTGCTCATTTTGGCAGAGAAAACGAAAAAGAAGCACATAATTTAAGTGCTGGAGTAATTCAGCGTGTCAGGCAGCATCTCTGGAGAACATGGAGAGGTGATGTTTTGGGTTGAGGGACTTCTTCAGACTGATTGTGGTGTTTCCATGCTTTTTCACTCTATGACTCTATGAATGGCGGAGTAAACTTGATAGTGAGATAAAGAGAGAAGAGGTTTGAATTGTGAAGCCAGAGGAAGGAATGCAGGTGAGTGGGGAGGAGGGGAGGGGGAAGGGGTGTGTTCATGGGTGGCACAGGGAAGAGAGGGGAAAAATGAGAGTGGAGGGGGTGAGCTGTTGTTTGTAGGTTAGTTACCTAAAATTCAATGTTAGGTTGTAAGCTACCCAAGCAGAATATGAGATGTTGTTCCTCTGACAGAAAAGTCAGTACACACATCTAAACTTTGAGAGAATAGAAAGCTCTGAGATACAGAGGGATCAGGATGCTTGAATGCATGATTCACGAGAAGCCAGTGTTCAGGTACAGCAGGTAATTAAGGAAGCTAACAGAATTTTATCATTGATTGTTCAGAGAATTGAATGTAATAGTAGGGAGGTTTCGCTTCAATTGGACAGGGCATTGGTGAGAACATAATTGAAGAACCGTCGGCAGTCATGATATCCTCTTAAACGCACCTGTCAAACTACAGCATCAAGAAATCTCTTAACTGCGGTGCAGTATGTGGTTGGTTTTGGACATATTCCAGTTGTTCGTCATCCTCTATGTAAAAGAAATACTTCCCGGCATCAGTTTTAACCCTGATTCTGTTCAATATCCTACATTGTGAGCATGCCTGGATTATTAAATGGTCGCTTTTCGCAGATATTCTTGTTAACACCAAGTTTCGTTGGGCTTGTGGGTTTCCCCATGCCCTGCCAATGATTTATAGATCAATCATCAAGCAATCCGACATAACATTGAAAACTGCTGTTGCAATTCACCTATCGCCGTTCTGGGCCCATCAGCCGCACCTGTGGTTCACCGGTTGGTGCCTGCAGCAGCTCGGGTCATGCGCCCCCTTTTTCAATGCCTCGCGGGTAACCCCGCTGAGTTGGTATGGTCCGCAGCTGCAGAGACGGCTTTTGTCGCGGTCAAACAGGCCCTCGCCAACGCCACCATGCTGGTGCACCCGCGCTCCTCCGCCCCCACGGCTCTGACGGTGGACGCCTCAGACGTGGCGGTGGGTGGGGTTTTGGAGCAGCAGGTCGAAGGTCACTGGCAGCCCCTAGCCTTTTTCAGCCGGCAGCTCTCGCGAGCCGAGCTCAAATATAATGCGTTTGATAGGGAGCTCCTGGCCCTCTATTTAGCAGTCCGCCACTTCCGTTATTTTTTGGAAGGCCGCTCTTTTGTTGCCTACACGGATCACAAACCTCTGACATTCGCTTTTGCTAAGGTTTCTGATCCGTGGTCGGCTCGCCAGCAGCGGCACCTCACCCTGATTTCGGAGTTTACCACCGATGTCCGTCATATTGCGGGTAGGCTTAATGCCGTTGCTGACGCCCTGTCCCGGCCGGCCATTCCCTCCGTAGCCGTGGTAGGCGGACAGGTGGATTTCCAGGAGCTAGCGGAGGCTCAGCGCCTGGAAGGAACTGCCGGGGTGTACGCCTCCACAGCCTCGGGACTGCGTTTGGAACAGGTGGCGTATGGCCCCACAGGTACCAAGTTGTGGTGTGACATTTCCCTTCCACGCCCTCGCCCGGTGGTGCCTGCCGCCCTATGGCGTAAGGTTTTTGAGGCCATTCATGGCCTGGCACACCCATCCATCAGGGCGACTTCAGCCATGGTGGCCGCCCGGTTTGTCTGGCATGGCCTGCGGAAGCAGGTGGCAGCCTGGGCACGCGCCTGCATTCCGTGCCAAACCTCCAAAGTTCATCGCCATGTCCAGCCCTCATACCAGAGATTCGAGGTTCCCCCCGTCCGTTTTTTCCACATCCATGTGGATTTGGTGGGTCATTGCCCTATTCCAGGGGTTATACTCATCTGCTGACGGTGGTTGATCGGTTCACTCGTTGGCCGGAGGCGCTCCTGTTGTCGGACACCTCGGCGGCCTCCTGTGCACGGGCCCTGGCGTTGCATTGGGTGGCCCGTTTCGGCGTCCCGGCTATCATCACCACAGATCGGGGAGCCCAGTTCACCTCGTCCCTCTGGGCCGTGCTGGCACAGTTGTATGGGTCTCGCTTACAGCAGACCACCGCCTACCATCCCCAATCCAACGGGATGGTAGAGCGCTTCCATCGGCAGCTTAAGGCGTCCCTCTGTGCCCGACTGACCGGCCACGATTGGGCTGACCAGCTGCCTTGGGTCCTCCTCGGCATTCGTACGGCCCCAAAGGCTGAGCTGGGCACATCCTCGGCCGAGCTCGTCTACGGTTCACCCCTGCGGGTGCCGGGTGACATTCTCCCTTCCGCCCCCGCCTTGCCGCCGCCCGTTACGTCGGTGTTGGGTTCCCTCCGGGCACGGGTAGGTTCTCTGGCTCCAGTCCTGACCTCCAGGCACGGAAGCGCGGCGGTCCATGTCCCGTCGGACTTGCGGGACTGCGATTTTGTGTTCCTTCGGAAAGATTCCCACCGCCCATTGTTTACCAGGGCCCGTTCCAGGTGCTTAAAAGAGGGGCTGTCACCTTCACCTTGCAGGTGGGAAATCGCCAGGAGCTCGTTTCGGTATCCCGGCTCATTTGGACAAGGACCTCCCTGTGTCGGTGGCCCAGCCACCGCGCCGGGGCCGGCCTGTGGCCGCCCCACTGGTCCCGCCAGCGGCGCCCTGTTTGCCACCTCTCGGCCCCCCGCCGTCCATGGTTGGGCCCGGGCTGCCATTGCCGATCAAGCACTCTCCGTCACCCTCCGCTCCCGTGGCCCCTCCATCGCCTCTAGCGGCGGCGCCCTCCCCGCCTCCTGTCACGTTGGCGGTATCGGTTTCCCCCCTCCGTACGCGTTCCGGGAGGGAGGTCCGGGCCCCCGTGAGGTATGGTTTTGTGGGTTCTGGGGGGGGGTCATGTAGGGACATACGGATTGGCGGGGGGGTCTCGAACCCTCGGTTGGGCTAACGGGTCACGTGGTGCGGGAGCGCGAGGTATAGGAGTGTCGGGCGCCAAACTGAAGAGATGAGATTAGATTATATTAGCTAGTTAAGTAGTGTGTGTCCAAAGTAAGTGGGTTGCGTTTTGTCACGGTTTTTACCAAGAATAAAGTCTTTTGATAACATCGCTCTATTTGGACTCACTACAGTCTAATCATTTACTTGCAGCTTTTATCACTGAGAGGGCCTGTTGTTACATATTCCAACCTCATCCATCCTCGAGAGAAGGCACAAAGCACTGGAGTAACTCAGCAGGTCGGGCAGCATCTCTGGAGAACATGGATAGGTGATAGAGATAGGTGCTATTTCGGGTCGATGCACATCCTCCAGAGATGCTGCCTAACCCACTGAGTATTCCAATACTTTGTGTCTTCTCTTGCAGTTGCTTGTTCCCATCCTTCTTCAATTAGTTTGGGTGCTGACTTGAATCTTGTCCAGGAAATTAGATAGCTGTAGTTTGGTGGAAAGTAATTTTTAAATGATATATAGAGCATCAAAACTATATGGTTTGATGGACCATTCGCTCTTCCCTTTTCAATCAATTTTGTGCATCCCTATGAATATGAGTGTTTCCGTAAATACCGCACTCAGTTGTGAAACTGAAGGTCTCCAAACTTCCAGGTTATTTTCCTGTTTTTTATGTAATATTCCCATTGTTTCATATCCTGCATTTTAAGTCGTACAGATCATGGTGTATAGCCAAAATAATGAGATGAAGCAAAAGTAAATAAATATCTTTTTACAAAGAAAAGTATCAGTTGTGTCTGTGTTTTCTTGCCTTTTTTAGTGACATTTTTCAAGCAGGATTTCATCAAATCCCTTGGCCAATTTATACCAGAAAGATTACATTAATTTTGCAATTAAATAACTATATAAGCCAAATTCTGGTTATGCTTATGATTTTTATCATTTATCAGCCAATTGGATGGTTTTCTCCGGGTGCTCCGGTTTCCTCCCACATTCCAAAGACATGCAGGCTCGTAGGTTAATTAGTTAGTGTGTAGGATATAACTAGTGTACAGGTGTGTTTCCACGTTGTATCTCTAAAACTAAAACAACCTCACTTCCGATAGGATAAACGTGTCTGTCCTTTACTCTAAAATGTAAGACTTTCACGTTAGCATTGAAACATTGGGCATTGCTGGACACAAATAGTTTTTACTGTTTGTGGTCCTGTACGTTATTGAAGATTGCAAACGTGTATGTAAACAGCAGCGAATGTAGACAGAGCAGAGCAGACAACCTTCTTGTAGAGACAGAACGGACAACAGAGCAGACAACCTTCTTGTAGAGACAGAAACAGAAGCTCTGCTTTCCAGATGAGGCGACAGCTGAATGTTGGTCGGGTCAGTCCTGACAGCAGGGTGCCCGAAGACAAATATGCACATTACGGTTTGTGAAGCCGCAATGAATCAAGATGAAAAGATGAACATGGGTTTTTTTGCAACATGACTCTACACAATTAGCCAGTCTAAGAAATCAACAATCCTTCCAAAGAAAGGATATTTTTAATATTGTACAGCAACGTACAGTAAATGAGGAACCCACAGCAGGCGTGGGTAGAACCTTTTATTTTGCACCAAGATCTCAAGTGATATTTGAGCCAAATCACAGGGGAAAAAAAATCAATTAAAATCAAACTCGAGTTGCAAAAATTTGGGGGGGGTTTTCATGCTGAGGCATGATTTGCATTATAATAATAATAATAATAATAAACATTTATTTTTTATAGCGCTTTTCCAAATGCTCAAAGACGCTTTACAAAAACAGTCAAGACATAAAAACAAACAGACAAACTATCCTGACGGAGAAGCGGCGAACAAATAGCGCCAGCGTCCTCTCACGTCAGGGTCCGGCAGTAGACAATAAAGAACACAAGACACATAATTACAATTTTTAACACAAACAGCCATCACAGTGATTGCTCCAGGCACACCCTCACTGTGATGGAAGGCAAAGATAAGTTTTATCTCCTCCTCATTCTTCTCCCGTGGTGCCACGAGGCGATCGAGGCTCCCGACTTTTGAAGCCCCCACCGGGCGATGGAAAGTCCCAGGGCCGAGCCGAGCAGGCCGATGAAGGTCCTGAGCCCCCACCGGGCGAAGGAAAGTGCCGCGGCCAGGCCACGCAGGGCGATGAGGGGCCTGCGAGCGGGTCAATCAAACCTCGCGCTTCGGGGCGGTCGAAGCTGCTACAGCTGGAGCTCCCGAAAGCCGGTCGCCAGCCAGGGACCTGCGAACTCCCGATGTTGCGGTCTGCAGGGCCCACGGCCGAAGCCTCCGAGATGGTAAGTCCAGGCCCGGCGACTGGAGTCTTCAAGGTCGATCTCAGCTGGAGGCCGCCGACTCCACGGTGTTAGGCCGTAGCGCGAACGGAGACACAACACGGTAAAGGTCGCTTCTCCGTTGAGGAGGAGATTGTAAAAAAAGGTTTCCCCCACCCCCCCACTACCCCCCACATATACAGAGTTAAAAATAAATCAAAAGAAACATTTAAACGATAACAAAGACAAAAACAAAAAAAAGACAGAGAGACTGCCGGTGAGCTGCAGCTGCAGAATGCTGCGGAATTATGGCTAATTCCTGGGCAAAGTAATCTAATGGTGCCACCGACCCTCTCTTCCCCTCCTCCTTCCCAGATCTCCCTCTATCTTCCTGACTCCACCTATATCCTTCCTTTGTCCCGCCCCCCTGACATCAGTCTGAAGAAGGGTCTCGACCCGAAACGTCACCCATTCCTTCTCTCCTGAGATGCTGCCTGACCTGCTGAGTTACTCCAGCATTTTGTGAATAAATACCTTCGATTTGTACCAGCATCTGCAGTTATTTTCTTATACTTTCCAGGTAAAGTATACTCCCAAGTACTGACTAGGCCTACCAATGCCTCAGAAGACATTATCCATCTCTACAAACAGCACCCCTGGTCAGGATCGAACCCGGGTCTCTGGCTCTGTAAGGCAGCAGCTTTTCCACTGCGCCACTGTGCAGTCCTCATTGTTTGTCTCATCTGTACACTTTTGATAACATTGGAGCACCATCATTAGTGTAATTTGCATTATCCATCATAATATGGTCATTAGTGTAATTTGCACTACAAAGGTATCCATGCATATAGGTTGCCAACATGAAACCTGTGATACCGAAACTAATAGTAAAATCAAGTTGAGTTCTTCAGCCATTAGTTCTAAATATTTTTTTTCAATCGTTCCCTGATGTAACATATTAAGCCCTGGTGGTTCTTCTTTGATGATATTTTTTCATTCACATTTTTGTTATTGTTGCCAATTAGTGCCAATTAGGAATTACTATAATCCACCAAGACTTCAGAATGCCTTCTTTACCCTTCTGGCTTTAATAATGGCTTCAGTTTTATTTCAACATAACTCAAATGTTAATTTAGTTTTAGTTTTATAGATGTAGTATGGAATAAGACGCTTTGCCTAACGAACTCCACACTAACCAGCGATCAATTGTTCACACCCGTTCTATTTTATTCCACTTTCGCATCCATTCCCCACACATTAGTGACGATTTTGCAGAGACCAATTAACCTACAAACGTGCACATCTTTGAGATGTGGGGAGGATACTGGAGCACCCTGAGGAAATCCACACGGTCGCAGGGAGAACATGCAAACTCCACAAAATCAGCAGCCGAGGTAAGGATTGGACCTGGGTCTCTGGTGCTGTGAGGCATCAACTCTACCAGCTGTGCCACTGTGCCACTTACTTCCCTAACTTTGATTACTATCCTTTAATTCCTGATGTTGTAAGTATCATGAAGTCCTTAAAATATGTATTTTCCAAAACATAGCTTTATAATGGGTTTTCTTTAACGTCCCTTCTTCATCAGCGCCCATGAATGGCCCTACAAAACACTCCTAGCCTGCATCCATCTCAATAAAAAGCAAAGCCCCATAGGAAGGATTCCTAAACAGTGTGTATTATGATACATCCCAAAATCATAAAAATCATTGCTGTTGAATCTGATTTACGTAGAAGTGAACTTTCATTCTTAATTCAACCAAGTCACCGTACTGGGAATACAGATTAAACTATTACCAAAGCATTGGAAAATTAATTCAAAGAGCCTCAACAATAAAGAATCTAATCAGAGAGTGTATAGGGATCTTGTATACATGTAAATCCAAGGAAGTAAATACAGGCAATAGGGACATTTATCGACTTGGAGTGTTTTATGATTAGGCTTGGCTTCGGTTGCACCAGAAATAACACTATGAAATTCTGATGGATAAATTGCAATAATAAGATTTTGAAGTTGCACTTTATAAGAACTGTTGCCAAAAAAATGTGGCTACAATTTTCTAGATGTATTAAAATGTGGTTGGCTAGAAAAGTCATACAAAACTCCAACCCCAGAAACAATAGCAACGTTGACTGTAAAGGAGTGTTCAACAGTATCTGTCTAGGTTCCATCCAAACCTTTGTGTTCAACTGTGATCTGTGAAGGTCCAGATAGGAGTGCTCCTGGTTTACTGAGCACAGCAATTACAGAGGGGGTGTCAGCCCTTAAAAACACTCCATCCATGGCAGGCAGACAGCAGCAACGCTGAGCATGGAGAGAGCGCCGAGATTCACTGAGAGAGTCAAGGTGACACTGAAATGCTGACAAATGCCAGAGGGGAAAACAGACACAATCTAGTAAACACATTCGTACAATGGCAAAGGTACAGGCACGGTCACAACACAGACAAACTGTCACATGCACGCGCACACACACAAACACACACAAACACACACAAACACACACCTACATCGTACATAACGGGCGGCACGGTGGCACAGCGGTAGAGTTGCTGCCTTACAGTGAATGCAGCGCCGGAGACCTGGGTTCAATCCCGACTACGGGTGCTGTCTGTACGGAGTTTGTATGTTCTCCCCGTGACCTGCGTGGGTTTTCTCCGAGATCTTCGGTTTCCTCCCACACTCCAAAGACGTAGGTTAATTGGCTTGGTAAATGTAAACAATTGTCCCAAGTGTGTAGGATAGTGGTAATGTGCGAGGATTGCTGGTCGGCGCGGACCCGGTGGGCCTGTTTCCTGTTTCCGCCCTGTATCTCTAAAAAATAATAATAATTTTTTTTTTTTAAATAAAGAAAATAAAAAAATTAGATCTATACATTTATATACAAATATTAAAAGGTTAATCGTTTCATTTTCTGCATTGTGACAGGGCACAATGGGCCAGCACAGTGGCACAGTAGTAGAGTTGCTGCCTCACAGTGCCAGAGACCCGGGTTCGATCCTGACTAGGGGGACTGTCTGTACAGAGTTTGTGTCTACTCCCTGTGACCGCGTGCATCTTCGCTGGGTGCTCTGGTTTCCTCCCACATTCCAAAGATGTGCAGGTTTGGAAGTTAATTGGCTTCAGAAAGTTGTGAAATTATCCCTAGTGTGTGTGAGTTACTGTGTGGGGTGATCAATGGGCGGCGCGGACTCAGTGAGCCAAAGGGCCTGTTTCTGCGCTGTATCTCTAATGTCTAAAGTCTAAAGAACTGCCAGGAATAACAAGGACACCACTTGTCTGGGAGTATTCCTCATGCATAGGGTATCTTCAGGCAAGAGAGAAGTTCCTCCTCCTTCTGGATCTCTGAGGAAACTGATTTAAAAACGTTCATTTAATACTTTGAACACAATGTAAGCTCTGGGAGATACATGTGCAGTGTCACCTGAGCTTTTTGATACTGGTTTGCAAAGTGTCACGTAGAACCCAAGAGGTTCTGCTTCCAATTTTATTGTTATCATCAAGAGACATTCATTTTTTGGACTTAAGAGCTCTAATTACTATAGGTAAAGTTCTAACATGTATACAATACAATACAATATATCTTTATTGTCATTGTACAGGGGTACAACGAGAATGCGCCTCCCAGACAATGCAATAAATTAATTAGCTAGTCAGTACTAATTTAAACAACCCAATGAAACAAATTAGAACAGTTTTATACAGAATAAAGTGCAAGTAGATCTGTGCCGGTTCACTGTGCGATGTGACCATCCGGCTCAGCAGGACCGGTTCATAGCAGCTATGGCCCTGGGGATGAAGCTGTTCCTGAGTCTGGAGGTGCGGGCATAGAAGGCCTTGTATCGTCTGCCCGATGGTAGAAGTTCGAACAGACTGTTGCAAGGGTGTGAAGAGTCTTTGTGGATGCTGGTGGCTTTTCTGAGGCATCGTGTGTCATAGATGCCCTCGTGTGTTATACAATGACTGACATCATTAGGCATGTCTATGGCACTGATAGCATTGATCCTGACCAAATGTGACCGGTCCAGTTTCACAGTGGCAGTTTCATCCAGGAATAATGGCCCAACACAATTGACTCCAGTTTGGACTGCATGGTGCTGAAAGCTCCAGCAACAAGCCATCCATTTTCTCTATGTTTATTATTGCATCCTTCGCCCAAATGTCAGAGTAAGAATGTCTACAAGAAGAAATTGGATGATGCGCTGTATTCCTTCACTATATATTTGATGTAATGAAGTTGTTCGATGTTGAATGAATGGTGACCTCCATCATCCTACCCCCTCTTGTCCACCCTGAAAACGTCAGGGGTGGCAGGGTGGCGAGGCGGTAGAGTTGCTGCCTTCCAACGGCAGAGACCCGGGTTCAATCCTGACTACAGACATTTGTACATTCTCCCTGTGAACATGTGGGCTTTCTCCAGGTACTTCAGTTTTCTCCCACATTCGAAAGATGTACAGGTTTGTAGGTTAATTGGCTTTGGTAAAATTGTGAATTGTCCCTAATGTGTCGGATAGTGCTAGTGTACGGGGTGATCACTGGTTGGTGCGGGCTCGTTGAGTTGAAGGGCCTGAATCCACACTGTGTCTCTAAAGTAAAGTCTAAAGCTCTTCTGTTCCTCTTCCTAACTTAGGAAGCCACGAGTGCCCTTCACTGGATGTCAGTGAATACGTACTCTACCAATTCACCCTAACTTAGGAGACAAGATTGGAGTGGAGTGGATTGGTAAATGCCAGAGATGTTCTCAAAATGCTCCTTATACTGCCAGCCTCATGCAAATAAACTGACCTTGTGCTAACCAGACAAACTCCAAGATCCACAATTTAAGGATTTTTTGTTCAAATGAAATTCAGCCACTTGTAATTTTTGCCCAAAGCTCTTTCGGGTTGTATAGCCAGCCATTGGAAAGCATTTCAGTTGTGACATTCAGCATACATAAAAATAGAAACATAACGAGAGGTGGAAAAAAACAGTAATAAATGTACAGAAGATAATTCCACAATATCAGTGCATTGTGCGCCATATGACATGACTTCATATCGAATAAACTGATTGATGCGAAGAAAATGTCTGGGAACACACACACTGTATTATCCTGTTGCAAATATCCTGTTGCAAAATAGCATTATCTCAATAATCAACTTGCCATCATTGTTTTAGGGAGATAAATGATATCAATACAATTCTTTCCTAATCTTCATCTGCGAGGTTTATCCTGAAGCTAACATTGTTGTTCATATAATGAGCACGCATCACTTAATTACAGAAGATATGGTAGACGGTCACAATTTTTCTCAGAGTGAAAATGTCAACTACTAGAGGACACAGGTCTAAGGTGAGAGGGGCACATTTTAAAGGAGAAAATTAGTATAGAAGTTGGGAGGGCATGTTGCAGTTATATAAGACGTTAGTGAGGCCATGTTTAGAGTATTGTGTTCCGTTCTGGGCACCATGTTATGGAAAAGATGTTGTTAAATTGGAAAGGTTACAGAGAGGATTAACAAGGATGTTGCCAGGACTCGAGGGTCTGAGCTATACGGAGAGGTTGAGCAGGCTTTCCTGGAGAACAGGAGGATGAGGGGTGATCTTATAATAGACAATAGACAATAGACAATAGGTGCAGGAGTAGGCCATTCAGCCCTTCGAGCCAGCACCACCATTCAATGTGATCATGGCTGATCATTCTCAATCAGTACCCCGTTCCTGTCTTCTCCCCATACCCCCTGACTCCGCTATCCTTAAGAGCTCTATCTAGCTCTCTCTTGAATGCATTCAGAGAATTGGCCTCCACTGCCTTCTGAGGCAGAGAATTCCACAGATTTACAATTCTCTGACTGAAAAGGTTTTTCCTCATCTCCGTTCTAAATGGCCTACCCCTTATTCTTAAATTGTGGCCCCTTGTTCTGGACTCCCCCAACAGTGGGAACACGTTTCCTGCCTCTAACGTGTCCAACCCCTTAATAATCTTATATGTTTCAATAAGATCCCCTCTCATCCTTCTAAATTCCAGTGTATATCAACTCCTCTTGTTATGAAGGCCAACATTCCATTGGCTTTCTTCACTGCCTGCTGTACCTGCATGCATCCTTTCAGTGACTGATGCACTAGGACACCCAGATCTCGTTGTACGTCCCCTTTTCCTAACTTGACACCATTCAGATAATAATCTGCCTTCCTATTCTTACCACCAAAGTGGATAACCTCACACTTATCCACATTAAACTGCATCTGCCATGCATCCGCCCATTCACACAACCTGTCCAAGTCACCCTGCAACCTCATAGCATCTTCCTCACAGTTCACACTGCCACCCAGCTTTGTATCATCTCAAATTTGCTAATGGTACTTTAAATCCCTTCATCCAAGTCATTAATGTATATTGTAAATAGCTGCGGTCCCAGCACCGAGCTTTAGTCACTGCCTGCCATTCTGAAAGGGACCCATTTATCCCCACTCTTTGCTTTCTGTCTGCCAACCAATTTTTTCTGTCCATGTCAGTACCCTACCCCCAATACCATGTGCTCTAATTTTGCCCACTAATCTCCTATGTGGGACCTTGTCGAAGGCTTTCTAAAGTCAAGGTACACTACATCCACCGACTCTCCCCTGTCAATTTTCCTAGTTACATCCTCAAAAAATTCCAGAAGATTAGTCAAGCATGATTCACTTTTGTAAATCCATGCTGATTCGGAACGATCCTGTTACTGCTATCCAAATGCTCCGCAATTTTGTCTTTTATAATTGACTCCAGCATCTTCCCCATCTATAGAGGTGTATGAAATCATGAGAGGAATAGGTCAGGTGGACGCACAGAGTCTTGTGCCCAGAGTGGGATAATGGAGAACCAGAGGGCATAGGTTTAAGGTGAAGAGGGAAAGATTTTATTGGAATCTGAGGGGTAACTTTTTCACGCAAAGGGTGGTGGGTGTATGGAACAAGCTGCTGGTGGAGGTAGTTGAGGCAGTAGCTATTGCAACATTTAAGATGCAATTAGACAGGTACCTGGATCAGACAGGTTCAGAGGGATATGGGCCAAATGCAGGCAGGTGGGACTGGTGCAGATGGGACATATTGGTCGGTGTGGGCAATTTGGGCCGAAGGGCCTGTTTCCACATTGTATGACTCTATGACTCTCTATGACTCTAAATGCGGGCTAAGTTTTACTTACAGAGGGGTAGGTGCATAGAACCCACTGTCAGAGATGGTGGTAGAAGCAAACATGTTAGTGGCATTAAGAACCTTATATATCGGTGCATAAATACGCAGAGAATGGAATGATATAGATGGGATTAGTTTAATTTGGCATTGTGTTCAATATAAACATCATGAGTCATTCTGCATTGTTCTATGTTCAAGAATTAGGTCTATATTTTTTTTAATCTGAAGGCCTTCATATTCACTCAATACATTGTGCCATTTTGTAAAAATCGTTATTTGTTTATTATGCAATTGTTTGGGTCAATAAATAGTTCAGGACATCAGCACACCGAGAAATTCCTGATAGGTTTTTAAAATTTAATGCTTGAATTACAGGTTATAAAGGCTGCTTTTATCATGTTCAATACAAAGAAAGGTGAAATTATATTGACCACACTAGGGAGCAAATTAAATTTAGAAAACAACAACAAATCATTCCCTGACAAAACTGTGCTCTCTGACGCAAATTGGTTTCCCGATCGCTTCCCCCCCCCCCCCCCCCAAGTATGAAATAAAATTGGCACCAAAACGCCCAATTAATGAAAGCAGAAACTTAAAATCACTAGGAGTGTTTTGGGAGGAAAGACGAGGGATAATAACAAGGGAAATACTGAATGAATAAAACCTCACAAGTGGACAGGGAAACTTGGGTTGTGGATCTCACGGGAATCCCTCCTCGGCTAACAGGTTATGACCCAGTGCTCCTCACAGCATTAGCAGCCTTCACAGAGGATCTACTGCTGCTGGAGTATGCATGCGTGATATATTTAAATCAGGGCACTGGCAGCATCTTTTTATTTTCACATTCGCACCCAGAACTCACAGCCAGCTTCAAATTCACCATTAAAACCTAGATTTCACTTTCCAAGTGATCCAGCCAAAGGTTTTTAATGTCTTAGCTGTGAACTTAAGGAAGGGTAGGCTACTCCAAACTACAAGTAAGAGGCCAAGCACATCTGGATGTTCTGACGCGTCTTCCTCATAATAAGAGCCAAGATCCAAGAGAGTTTTATTGTAATGTGTCCCACGTAGAACAATGAAATTCTTACTTGTTGCAGCACAGCAGTATATGTGAACATAGTACACTGTAAACAATATGATAAATGAGAGAGAAAAAAAAACTGAGGACAATTGATTTTACAGGCATACAGATGCAGCTTCGGACCTATGCTGCCTGCTGTAAGAGTGCATAAAGACAGCTGGGTGGATGTTTAAGGTCACCCTTTCATTCAATTGCGTATAAGATTATGGTTGCAGGAAAGTAGGTGATTTTGAACCTGATGGAGTGGGACTTCAGGCTTCTGTACCTCCTGCCTGACGGTGGCAGCGAGAAGAGGGCACGGCCTGGATGGTGGCGATCCTTGATGACAGAGTTCGGATTCTTGAGGCTGCACCTGATGTCGGTGCTTTTGATGGTGGGGAGGGATGTGCCTGTGATGGACTGGGTTAAATCCATCACTTGCTGCAACCCATTTAATTAGCCTGGAAGCAAGCAGAGACAATAGACAATAGACAATAGGTGCAGGAGTAGGCCATTCGGCCCTTCCAGCCAGCACCGCCATTCAATGTGATCATGGCTGATCATTCTCAACCAGTACCCCGTTCCTGCTTTCTCCCCATACCCCCTGACTCCGCAATCCTTAAGAGCTCTATCTAGGTCTCTCTTGAATGTATTCAGAGAATTGGCCTCCACTGCCCTCTGAGGCAGAGGATTCCACAGATTCACAACTCTCTGACTAAAAAAGTTTTTCCTCATCTCTGTTCCAAATGGCCTACCCCTTATTCTTAAACTGTGGCCTCTGGTTCTGGACTCCCCCAACATTGGGAACATGTTTCCTGCCTCTAATGTGTCCAATCCCCTAATTATCTTATATGTTTCAATAAGATACCCCTCATCCTTCTAAATTCCAGAGTATACAAGCCTAATTGCTCCAGCCTTTCAACATACGACAGTCCCGCCATTCCGGGAATTAACCTAGTGAACCTACGCTGCACGCCCTCAATAGCAAGAATATCCTTCCTCAAATTTGGAGACCAAAACTGCACACAGTACTCCAGGTGCAGTCTCACCAGGGCCCGGTACAACTGTAGAAAGACCTCTTTGCTCCTATACTCAACTCCTCTTGATACGAAGGCCAACATTCCATTGGCTTTCTTCACTGCCTGCTGTACCTGCATGCTTCCTTTCATTGACTGATGCACTAGGACACCTAGATCTCGTTGAACATCCCCTCTTCCTAACTTGACACCATTCAGATAATAATCTGCCTTTCTATTCTTACTTCCAAAGTGAATAACCTCACACTTATCTACATTAAACTGCATCTGCCATGTATCCGCCCACTCACACAACCTGTCCAAGTCACCCTGCAGCCTTATTGCATCTTCCACACAATTCACACTACCCCCCAGCTTAGTATCATCTGCAAATTTGCTAATGGTACTTTTAATCCCTTCATCTAAGTCATTAATGTATATCGTAAATAGCTGGGGTCCCAGCACCGAACCTTGCGGTACTCCACTGGTCACTGCCTGCCATTCCGAAAGGGACCCATTTATCCCCACTCTTTGCTTTCTGTCTGTCAACCAATTTTCTATCCATGTCAGTACCCTACCCCCAATACCATGTGCTCTAATTTAGCCCACTAATCTCCTATGTGGGACCTTGTCGAAGGCTTTCTGAAAGTCGAGGTACACCACATCCACCGACTCTCCCCTGTCAATTTTCCTAGTTACATCCTCAAAAAATTCCAGTAGATTTGTCAAGCATGATTTCCCCTTCGTAAATTCATGCTGACTCGGAATGATCCTGTTACTGCTATCCAAATGCTCAGCAATTTCGTCTTTTATAATTGACTCCAGCATCTTCCCCACCACTGCGGTCGACTCTGTGTGGGGCCACGGGAGATGGCCAAGGTCCTCAATGAGCATTTCTCCTCTGTATTTACTGTGGAGAAAAACAGGAGGATGGAGAAACTTTGGGTAGACGTCCTGCTAGTTGTCCTGAAGAGGTGATAACAATAATGAAGGGATACAAACAGTGTATCACTGTTTCACTGCTTGTTTCCCATCATTATTGTTATCACCTCTTCATTATCTCCTCTTCCACAGCCAACAATGGACCATGGTGGACTCCACCTTTCCTTGGCTATCGGTGCCGGTTCTGATTTGTCCTGCAGCTTTTCATACCTCTACTTTCCCTCTCCCCTGACTCCCCTGAGTACGAAGAAGGGTCTCGACCCGAAACGTCGCCGATTCCTTTTCTCTAGAGATGCCGCCTGATCCGTTGAGTTACTCGAGTATTTTGGGTCTCTCTCCAGTGAAAACCAGCCTCTGCAGTTCCTTCCTACCCTCATTTATTTTCCGAGCAGTGTATAGCCCCTATTTTCTTTCAATCCAAGAACATTGCAGTTATTTATAGGCACTTTCCCATTACATACTCTGACAACTTATTAATGTCACCCTGGATTTTGTTATTCTATATTAAATATTAAGTAAGTGCCCTTCACTTTAAAATTTTACTTTGTTGGCCCAATCACTGAAATACCTCAGAGTTGCAGGCAACATCTCTTCAGCAGAATGCAGACTGGAGTACATAATAAGCAGATAACGAGAGTTAAAAATCTCCATCCGTATAGTATCTGTATTGTCTGAAGAAGGGTCTCGACCTGAAACGTCACCCATTCCTTCTATCCAGAGATGCTGCCTGGCCCGCTGAGTTACTCCAGCATTTTGTGTCTGTCTTCAGTGTAAACCAACACCTGCAGTTCCTTTCTACACACTCCATCCATAATAGTACCTTTTTTGTTATAAATTTGTTCCATTGGCCACGGCAATGAAATATTATCACTTCCATTGTAATACAAACATAATCTCAAGTCACCAAAATCTACACAGTAATTAGCACACAGAGCGCATCAGAATTTTAATCAGCGTTATTTGTTAATGATTCTGGAGCAACTCACATTGGCGTCATGATTAATAATTGCCTTAGCCCTCCCAATGTTTGGAAAAAAAACTGTTTGCAACCTCTCCTACAAGGCAGCTGGCGTATAATAGTTATAATTCTGGCCATTGTAGCTGGCAGGCAAGCAGAAAGAGGAAGTAATTTGGATGAAATTGTTGGGAATGGTCACAGATCCTATCTGACGTTTTCTTTTAAGTTTAAGAGCTTTTATGATTCGCTCACAGTAAATGGATTTGCATCGAGTTGATAGCTTTGACCTAATTTAGTTTAAACCGTTCGTTATTATCATCAGCCTAGATGTCAATGAAGTGGCATAAGAATGTTGATGGTTTGTGAGTCCCTTAGGGCATCATCAGTGGGGATAGTGATTAAAAACCTCTATCTACCCATGGTGGAAATTAAAAAGTGCAACGAACACTCCAAAGACGTACAGGTTTGTAGGTTAATTGGCTAGGTAAATGTAAAAAATTGTCCCTAGTGGGTGTAGGATAGTGTTAATGTGCGGGGATCGCTGGGCGGCACGGACTTGGAGGGCCGAAAAGGCCTGTTTCCGGCTGTATATATATGATATGATATGATAACATCTTAAAACCATGATATGACATGATCATTTAATATTTCTCCATGAATACTCTGTCATAGTTTCAAGATAATTGTCTTCCATTATTTACAAAAATGTTATCAGATGATCTAACAAGTAGAAATCAAACTAAAGCTCTTGCTGATCTACATTTTTTCCTGAGATACTCTTCACTATTTCTGGTTAGCGCAACGGAAATGAAATAAAACTATTCATATTGGTTATCCTGCAAATGTTTTAAAAATTGCTCAGATCATGTCACCAATTAAATAAATTCCAACCCATTTTTAACAGTAGTCAAGCAGCACGACTATGCATTTCACATTTGAACATAGTTACAAGATAACGAGGATCATTTAACACTGAGGAGCGTTGGAATTTATCTCGCAGTGGGTGACGAATCTCTGGAATTTACAAGTCTGGAGGATTGTGGAAGCAACATCACTGGAGGTATTTCAAGAGTTGTTTGATATTTTTTGAAAGTGAAGAGAATTGCCAGCTCTGGGGAAATGGAACAGAAGAGAAGTTGGGTCTGGGTCAGATCCGCTATGACCATGGGTGACACAGTGGCGCAGCGGTAGAGTTGCTGCCTCATAGAGCCAGAGACCAGAGTTCGATTCTGGCTACCGGTGCTGACTGTACTGAGTTTGTACGTTCTCCCCATGACTGCATGGATGTTCTCCAGGTGCTCCAGTTTCCTCCCACATCCCAAAGACGTGCAGGTTTGTAGGTTAATTGGCTTCTGCCCCCAGTGTGTAGCTTAGTGCTAGTGTATAGAGATCGATGGACGGCACAGACTCGGTGGGCCAAAGGGCCTATTTCCACGCTGGATCTCTGAAGTCTAAAGTTACAGGCCTGGCAGTCAGCCATGTGAATACTCACAAGCTTAAATTCAAACATGACACGTTGTTTAAATAAAATAATTATCTTGGATAGCAGGATGTATTGAACTTAGTCCTAATAAATACATCACAAGCAAAGTGAGAACAATTTTGCCCAACATTCACAGCATTATCTAATATTCAACTCTATTTTATGCAAAATAATTTTTCAGTTACAGAACTAGATTATCTTTGCTGTGCATTTTGCAGGATTTGCTTAAAGAATGCTTGATCAAATTTTGATTAGATCTCCATATAACATGTTAATATAAGTGCTGAAGGATTGCATGGTGATAAACAAAGCCTTTATCCACTAGCAATGTCAGAAACTATTTATGTCCACTAGCAGATTCTGTCATGCAAGAAACACGGAAATAGAAGAGAAATGCCATGTCCTGTTTCTGCTTTATTATAAAGAACAATCCTGGTCTTGCCTATAGGGCAAGTGTGAACAGCTGGTCACCTTTTGTTCTACCATCTGAATAACACAGTGAAAAAAATAGCTAAAATAAGTAGCGTAAATATTTAACATTATTTCCCAGCCATTAAGCAGGGGAACTGCAACAACCTGTTCACGCCTTTCAGAAAGCAACAGAGGCACAGGGTTTGCTGGTGATATCCGTGAGCTTTCTGTGACAGAGAATGGTTTTGAATTCAAGGGGAATGACATTCTACTGAGTCACGTGGGAGGTGAACTTCACAGGATCTGACATTTCGGCTTGGAAAGCTGCCTGAATGCAAAGATTCTAAAGATGCTTTGAAAGGCAGTATTATTCTCATTTTCTGGATGCACTCATGCTCTGGTGAAAGCACCTTACTGAAAATAACTGGGGAAGGATTGTTTATATGGAGCGAGCTGCCAGAGGAGGTAGTTGAGGCAGGGACTGTCACAATGTTTAAGAAGCAATCAGACAGGTGCATGAATAGGACAGGTTTAGAGGAGTATGGGCCAAATGCAGACAGGTAGGACTGGTGTAGATGAGACATGTTGGCCGGTGTGGGCAAGTTGGTCCAAGAGGCTTGTTTCCATGCTGTATTACTCTGACTCCATGACTCTAAGTAAATTCTAACATTAGCCTGACAAAGGTAGAAATATTGCTATGTGTATCATTTTGAATTGGTACTTTGCTGATGTTAAAAAGTCAGAATAATGACCAAAACATAAAATTTCCAAACAAGCAAAGTAATATCTCCCAAGTCCAATTGTGTTAGTGGTACTAATTAAACATAGGCTGTACATTAGAATACAAAGAGACTGTTAGCTAAATCCCTAAACTACTGATCTAGCTAGGTTTAAATTCCATCTCAACTACTAGAGATTTGTAATTCAAGGAATTTAATGAATCCGGAATTTAAAGAAAAAGTTTATTATTTTTTCTTGTTAGAATCCGCCAAGTTTACACATACCCCTCGATTAAGAAAATCTCACATCCTTACCTTGAGCATAATGAAAATAACTGGAGGAATTCGACTGGCCAAGCAGCATCTGTGGAGATGGTCAATGTTTCCGGTCGAGATCCTGTATCAGGTCAGAGAGTGCAGAGGGAAGATCTCCAGTATTAGAGATGAGAGAGAGGGGTGAGACATGTGCTAATAGATGATAGGTGGCATCAGGTAAGGTGGGGGAGGGGGTGATGGGCCAATGGAGCTGAGTTGGCTAGTTTAAGACAGGGACTCACACTCAAAAGCTTTCAGTTTGCCACTTTAATCCCTCCTCCCTGCAGCCAGCTCGCACATGGGTGATAGGTGAAAACAGATAAGGAATAGCATTGAGGAGATGTAGCCAGGTGGGGGAATGAGAGATAGCTATCTCTACCACGGCTACCTCAACTACACCACTAATGACCCGTTCTCCTCTCGCCAACACTCCCCGTCCTCTTACACAACCCCTTCACGCCTTTTACCAGCTCTTGATCTTTTCTATTTTCAAATGCTGATGGAATGCCAATGGCTTTAACTTCTCCACTCTCCTCAGCCTCTCCAAATGAGCAGCGCTCCGTTCACGTTGCACCAACCCTAACCTTGTCCTCAAACCTGCGGGCCAGGGTGGTCCCGTTGTGGTCGAACAAATTGAACTCTAACATTCAGAGCGCAGTCAGCAGCTTGTGGACTCTTCCTCATAGCTTCCCTGGACCATGTCCCCATCAATGAGCACCAGACCACCGTCTCCCAGACCAGTACAGATCCCAGCCTCTAGCCTGATAGTGCCCTACCCCCATCCTGTCCACTTCTACCTCTTACAGATCCACAAACAGGACTGTCCTGGTAGATCCATTGTTTCTGCCTCGTCTCGCTCCACCAAACTCATCCCTTCATCCTCAACTCTATCCTGTCTCCCTTTTGCCAAGCTTCTTCCCCATCTACATCTAGGACACCTCTCATTCCTCCACCATTTTGACAATTCCTGGCACCAACTGCCTCATCTTCAGACGTCTGGACTGAATACACCTCTAATCCCCATGTCATGGAGAGACAGAGACTCTCCCTGTACTTGAATAAATCTATCAACAGGGCGGCATGGTGGTGCAGCGGTAGAGTTGCTGCCTTACAGTGCCAGAGACCCAGGTTCAATCCTTACTACGGGTGGCACTCTGCACAGAGTTTGTATGTTCTCCCTGTGACCTGCGTGGGTTTTCTTCGGGGGGTCCGGTTTCCTCCCACACTCCAAAGACGTACAGATTTGTAGACTAATTGGCATTGGTAAAATTGTAAATTGTCCCTAGTGTGTGTCGGATAGTGTTACTGTGCAGGGATCACCGGTCAGCACGGACTCGTTGGGCCAAAGGGCGATCTCTAAACTAAAAACTAAACTAAACTAAACTCAATAGTAAAAGCAAAACTATTTTGGTACATTCGTTGCAGAATAAAATAATTAAATTATGATTTATTCACTTATTCATTTCAATGCAGACTTTAGTAGGTGGTAAAATCTTAAACATTCCTTGACTTAACAGACATAAATAATATGAAGATAGTGCACTCTCAGGTCCATCCAAAGATTAGCAATTGTCTTTGGAAAAAGAATGGTTAAAGTTTTGGAAGCATCTGCATTTCAAAGAGGGTACCACACAACAAATAGGAATGATAGTTACAGAACAAAACGTGTTTGTAATAACCATCCACCATCCAGAGAAAAAATATAAAAGAGATCATAAGATCATCCACCTTTTTAAAAATAATTCTATTGATTTTTCTTTCTTTTAAGTGAATGGATTAATTAAAATCTGATCGGTTTCATTGATTATATTACAGCATACATGATGAAGGAGAAAATCGAACTCAGCACACTTATGTAGTTAGTACGAATAATAAGGTTAATAAATTCTTTTTAAAGACTACTTAACAGTGACAGGTGTCAAATGAGATTTTGACCATGATTTTATCATCTTCCACTGAGCTGAGGTCAGAATTCACTTGTGCGATGTCATGTAGTCTTGTCTTTCGTCAAATAGAAGCATGTGAGCTGGGGCACTAATTCCTTATCAGCATGATAAGCCATTTCATTGTCTTAAGGTGAAGTGCAATAACTTGAAATTTGTTGCACTTAAACGGAGCAATAAAGTTACGACTGTGGTGCAAAATATCAGAGTGAAGTGGATAGGAAAACAACTGCAGATGCTGGTACAAAACGAAGGTATCACAAAATGCTGGAATAACTCAGCGGGTCAGGCAGCATATCAGGAGAGAAGGAATGGGTGACGTTTCAGGAAGAGACCCTTCTTCAGACCGATGTCAGGGGAGGGGGCGGGACAAAGAGAGGATGTAGTTGGAGACAGGAAGAGAGTGAGTGGAGTGGATGTTCCAGCCAAACAATGAACAAATCTGGGTGGCACTGTGGCGCAGTGGGAGAGCAGCCTCCCAACAGCATCAGAGATGCCTGGGTTCAGTCCTGATTATGGGCACTGTCTGTGCGGAGTTTATACATTCTCCCTGTGACCACCTGAGTTTTCTCCGGGTGCTCTGGTTTCCTCACACATTCCAAAGACGTGCGGGTTTGTAGGTTAATCGGCTGTGAGTTGCCCCTAGTGGGATAACATAGAACCAGTGAACGGGTGATTGGTTGCAGATGTGGGCCATCTTTAAACTCTAAACCAATGCTTCTTAAACTGGTGAATGGTTCACCCAAGATTGATTAAATTATTTTGGGGTGAATGAAACTAGAGGGGTGAACGACTCAAGGGTGAATGACACTGAAATAGTTTAAGAAGCACTGCTCTGAACCATTGTAATAATCAGATTCAGATTTGGACTGGTCCTGTATCTCCCCAGACAATTGCTAAACATGTGCCTCCCACCTCAAAAGCTTGCAGTTTGACAATTGAATCCTGCCTCCCAGCAGCGAGTTTGCATGTGCTCCATCTGCCATCTTTGCTGCCTCTTTAAAAAGATTAACATTTCTACCAAGTGTCCCTTGGCATTGCTGAGCAAGAGCACAATTAATTATTCATTTGGTGAATCTGCATATAACTTGGTGTGCCCTTTAAAGCCTGTGGGATCCAAGAGGCTAATTGTCGGAGCTGTCCAAACAATTAGCCTGAAGAAGGGTATCGACCTGAAACGTCGCTGATCCATGTTCTCCAGAGATGCTGCCTGACCTACTGAGTTACTCTGTGCCCTTCTGTCCCTTTATCTGTCAGAAAGGGGTTGCAAATTCTTTGACTCATCTCAATATTAGAAGATTCTTGCATGAGATAACTGTCACGATTTTCTTGCCCATTTAAATATGAAGGGTGTAAATGATTATGATAGACACAAAATGCTGGAGTAACTCAGCGGGTCAGGCAGCATCTCAGGAGAGAAGGAATGGGTGATGTTTCGAGTCGCAACCCTTCTTCAGACTGAATCAGACATCAGTCTGAAGAAGGGTCTCGACCCGAAACGTCACCCATTCCTTCTCTCCTGAGATGCTGCCTGACCCACTGAGTTACTCCAGCATTTTGTGTCTACCTTCAATTTGAACCAGCATCTGCAGTTATTTTCCTACACATGTAAATGATTATGATCTGTTGATGGATGGGGTTAAAAGTTTGATTTATATACAAAAGCTAAATTATTTCAGGGGCTGTAAACCAGTTTGGGAAATGCTGCGATGGTGAAAGGCACAATTGGAGGCACAATTAGGCACAATTAGAGGCAGGAAACATGTTCCCAATGTTGGGGGAGTCCAGAACAAGGGGCCACAGTTTAAGAATAAGGGGTAGGCCATTTAGAACGGAGATGAGGAAAAGCTTTTTCAGTCAGAGAGTTGTGAATCTGTGGAATTCTCTACCTCAGAAGGCAGTGGAGGCCAATTCTCTGAATGCATTCAAGAGAGAGCTAGATAGAGCTCTTAAGGATAGCGGAGTCAGGGGGTATGGGGAGAAGGCAGGAACGGGGTACTGATTGAGAGTGATCAGCCATGATCACATTGAATGGTGGTGCTGGCTCAAAGGGCCGAATGGCCTCCTCCTGCACCTATTGTCTATTGTCTATTGTCTAATTGCAATGCAAATCTTTGTTCTCACACTGATACACAGATCTCCTGTCCCGATTACAGGACAACATCCTAGGACATTGTGGGGAGCTAGGGAGGAAATTGCAGAGGCCCTGGAAGAAATGTTTGCATCATCTTTAGCCTTGTGTTAGTTACCAGAAGACCAGACGGTGACTAATGTTCTCCTTTTATTTAAGAAGGGATGCAAGAACAAGTCGGGGAACTACAGACCAGTGAACCAAATATGAGTGGTGGGAAAATTACTTAAGGGGATTCAATGAGACAGAATCTACCTGCATTTGGAAAGGAAACGACTGATTCGAGATACTCTTCATGGCTTTGTGTGTGGGAAATCATGTCTCTCAAATTTGTCATCTCTTCAAAAGGGCCGGGTGGTTGATGCTGTATACATGGACTTTAGCAAGGCCTTTAGTTTAGTTTAGAGATGCAGCATGGAAACAGGCCCTTCGGCCCACCGAGTCCTCGTCGACCATTGGTCACCATTCACACTAATTCTATGTGATCCCACTTTTGCATCTACTCCCTACAGACCAGGAGCAATTCACAGAGGCCAATCAACCTACAAACCCACATGTCTTTGGGATGTGGGCCGATACTGGAGCATCTGGAGGAAATCCATACAGTGACAGGCAGAATGGGCAAACTCCACACAGAACCTGGGTCTCTGGCGCTGTGAATCCTACAGTGAATGACGCACCTCTTCACCACCTAAAGCTAGTCCACAAGATACAAGTCAGGAGTGTGGGTCACCTGGATAAGTGCATCTCCAGCAGGAAACCCACCACCAAGCAGAACAAAGCAGCCTCCTTGACTAGTATTCCGTCCACCACACAAATCCACCTTTCCCATCACATGTTGTTCACCCTTCACATGTGGTGCAAAATACACTGTTGCCATCTGCCTAGACCATTCCAATAATATCCTCCAAACCACCATGAAGGACAAGGGTGATAGATGCAGGCAGGTGGGAATAGTGTGGTAGTTGGGATATGTTGGTCGGTGTGGGCAAGTGGGGCCGAAGGGCCTGTTTCCACGCTGTATGACTCTTATGACACTGACTATCCACATTTGGAAATATATATCACCATTCCCTCCTCATTGTGGGGTCAAAATCCTTGAACTCTCTACCTGATAGCATTGTGAGGGTTTCACCACAAAGACTGCAGTACTTCAAGGACATGGCTCACCACCATTTTCTTAGGGGCATTTAGCAGTGAGCAATAAATTATGGCCTATCCCAAAAAATAAAAAAATAAGCAAAATTCAAATTTGCAACCCTTTCCATTGCTTTTTATCTACAGATGTAACACGGTTTACATATAGTTCTGATGATTGGTCATCTATCTGTACCTGTTAACTGTACATCTTGCTTTATAGGTAAGGAATGAATTGGTGAGCATTTCCAGAACTTTCCGTTTCAACTTGGATATTGAGTCTGGTTCCAACTACATTTGCCAAACAATTTGCATTAAATCAAATTAAACATATCCACTTAACAATCAACAAAAAGAGCCCTGAAGAATGTAAATGATTATACTGCACACATTAAGCAAGAATACTTACCATTTACATTTCAAAACTAGCCCCGTGTGTGTCGTTGAATGTAGTTGAAATGATTTGCACAAAGCTTTATCATTGCACTGTGCAAAAGTTATCAAAATAAATACTGGGTTTATAAAATGCCATTTAATTGTTTCTCATCAGCATTCATGGGGTGATATTAATTTTATTCAAGATGATTTTCCATACTGAATTCAAAGCAGTTTGTTGGCACAGAGGGGAAATTAAGCTGAAAAAAAGTGAGCCATTATCAGCTCCCTAATGTCGATTAGGGAAAAAACATGGTTGGATTTTCAATATAGTCAAACGCGGGGCTGAAAAAAAACCTATTCCCTGCGCAGAGTAATTGCAACTAGTTTGCTTCAAAGAATTATAACAAACTAGACCAAGTGGACCCATTGGGTCAAAATCTCTCCTGTATTGCTGCAGCACCCTCTCCTCCCCCTCCCCCCTCTCACCTCTCCCCCCCCCTCCCCTCCCCCCACTCCATCCCCCTCAACTCCCCTTATCCTCCTTCCTCCCCCACTCCCTCCCTCCCCTCTCCCTTCCTCCCTCCCTCCCTCACTCCTCCCTCCCCAGGAGATAGATTTAAACGTTAAAATATGAATATTTTTAAAAATATAACACTGATTTCAATGAAACCTCTTCCATTAGCACCAAAGGGACGACGGTGAGTAAGGTGGGCCTAAAATTGTCGTGCTATCGTGTACCGTTTTGGCTGTAGTTCTGGAACAAACAAACAAACAAACAAGAGTTTTAGTATATAGATGTACAAAAGGCTATATTTTGAAGTGTTGGAAGGAACTACAGATGCCGATTTACAATGAAGATAGACACCAAATGTTGAAGTAATTTAGCGAGTCTGGCAGCATCTCTGATTAAAGGAATAGGTGATGTATTGGGTTCAGACTGAGAGTCGGGGGAGAGGGAAGCTGAGTTGCAGGCTCAGCTCCAGGCCCACGGCCTCCATGCAGCAGCCTTACAAAAAGCTAGATTTCCAGTTGTTTCCCAAGAATGATAATCGTGTTATAAGTTAATAATGCATTATCAAATAACCTCAATTTTCATTTCACCGGAAGGGCAGTTGTACTCCTATGGAGAAGGTTGAACGTGTATAGTATGTTTGATGGTCAAAGTGATCTCGTTGCTTCAGGATTCAGTGTGGAAGGAGCCACTAAGACATGGTGCAATGGCTGCCTGTGCCTGCCGGTATTCAGGGCATACTCTGAACCAGGGTTCAGGACATCACACTGACCAGCGTGGTTCAAGCAGTCTGTTTCTGGGGAATTAAATCTGCTGCGTCACTTGGTCTCTGTGGTCTCTTATCAGCTCGGTGGGCAAGATGGATCCTATTGTCATCCTTTCTTTATTTGGCTGCAGATCTTTCTCCAGTGCAGTACATTTTCTATGCCAACAGGTTTAACGGTAGTCATAGGCAACTTCTGCATTTTAGCTCAGAAATTCACCTCACACCATATCAAGCACTGTAGCAATGAGGATTCCTGTTTCATTACTGAGTGAGCAACAGCAGAGGGCAGGGGATTTGTACCAGGTTCCCACCCTGGTGTCCACACTTTGGACTTTGAACTTCTTTTTCTTTTTCTTTGCAAGCGGGGCCAAAATATGGCGACTGTGCGTTTGTGGGCTGTGCAAAATAATTTCACTCTGCTGTGCGTACGTGACGATAAAGAACCATTGAACCATCGAACCATTGGCAGCAGCCAGTCTGAATGGGCACCTTTTGTCATGTTCAGAAGTTACTTAGCATGGTGTGCACAGTCTCCAGGGCCAGGCACAGGTTCACAAACCAGTGCTCTCTGATATAACACGAAGTGGATTTTGCTTTCAAATTCACTAGATTTAAATCCTGGAACTCATTAATCAATGGCACTGTAGGACTACCTTCAGCAGAAGGACCACAGCAGTTCAAGCCAGTGAACTTTTGAAAAAGTGTGACTTTTTTACACAAAGGGTGGAGGGTAAATGGAATGAGCTGCCGGAGGAGGTAGTTAAGGCAAGTACTATCACAATGCTTAAGAAAAGATTTAGACAGGTACATGGACAGGACCGGTTTCGAGGGATATGGTCCAAAAGGAGGCAGGTGGGACTGGCGTAAATGGGGCATGTTGATCGGCATTGGTAGGTTGGGCTGAAGGGCCTGTTTCCATGCTAAATGACGCTGTGACTCTATGACTAAAGTGGCTCACTGCCTTCTCAAACAGGAACGGGTAATAAATGATGGTCTTTCCAGGAAGCACACATCTTGAAGAAAGGATTAGGAAAAAAATGGTATGAAGAGCAGACAAAACAGGTTGGTTGTGTGTTGATTGCAGTGCGATATTGGACCGGGGAGTTGAATGCCTGCTGTACACCTTTACCATCTCAGAATCTATATGAAGAGAAAGCAGAAGCCAAAGTTCTCTCAGACTGCATGCATCACATGCATATGCTCAGTTGAATATGGATATAAGGTGCCTGCAATATGTGCAAATTAACCAGGGCTTGTTCTCATTCATCAAATTACCTGATGATGTTAAAACATCACTGAAGATGTTTCAAGCCACCGTGGACAAGAAAGATAGGGCAAGATACCAAGCATTGTCCTTTAAAATGGGGATGATGCAATAATAGCTACAAGCACCAATGAAAATGTTTGACTATTCAGAGTGGTCAGGTGGATCGCAGGATACAAGGTGAAGCTCAAGACATGCAAATTGTGTATTTGTATGGAAAAAGTGGTCTACCTAGAGTAAAGGATGATGCAAATGGATTGTAAGAATGTAAAAAAATTGAATCAATTGTGAAGACTAGGGCGGCACGGTAGCGCAGCAGTAGAGTTGCTGCTTTACAGCGAATGCAGCGCCGGAGACTCAGGTTCGACCCTGACTACGGGTGCTGCACTGTAAGGAGTTTGTACGTTCTCCCCGTGACCTGCGTGGGTTTTCTCCGAGATCTTCGGTTTCCTCCCACACTCCAAAGACGTACGGGTATGTAGGTTAATTTGACTGGGTAAATGTTAAAAAAATTGTCCCTAGTGTGTGTAGGATAGTGTTAATGTGCGGGGATCGCTGGGCGGCGCGGACTTGGTGGGCCGAAAAGGCCTGTTTCCGTGCTGTATATATATGATATATGATATGATATGAAGGATGTTCGAAAACATTCCATATTTAGATCATTTACAGCATTATTTTCAAATTCCTCTGTGCCTTCATCCTTCCCTTTTTGTTTCCTTTGCCAGCTTTTCAAATACTCTAAAATTCTTGACCTCTTGTATTGCTGTTTGTGGTTTTGCCGTGGGCTGCCAAAGCATTAATCTCTGGAATTTAATCCCTATGGTTCTCTGCCTCTCTCATTCCTCCTCTTCCATTAATGCTCTCCATGAAGTCTTCACGTTGAATAAATCATTTTTACCCTTTTCCCAAATCTCCTCATTGGTTCACTGTCAATACTTTGTTACCACTCCAGAGGAATAACTCGGGAGAGATGCTAAAATGGCGTTCAGAAACCTTGATTTTATAAAGCCAGACACCAAATGGAAATGGAAAAAGTTGTGTTGATCTGTGAGAACTTCCAGCACTGATGAAATACTTCGACTCCATTTGGGCAATGCTGGGCAGCAGAATTCAAGGAAGATACCAAGATCTTGAAGTCTGGATAAGTTGCTCTCTTTAAAGCATAGAGAGATGTGCAAATGCTGTAAAGAATTTTGATGCAACAAGGAGAATTATCTTCTCGTGACAGAAGGATCAGTAATCAGAGGCAACGGTAACTGGCAAAAGATCCAAAGGTGGTGTGTAAAACTGACATAGCAACTGGAAATAAAAACTTCAGATGCTAAGAGTCTGAAATCAAAACGGAAAATGCTGAAAATACTCAGCAGGTCAAGCAGCTTCTGTGGGGAAAGAAAAAAAGTTAACCTATCTGGTCAAAGTTCCAGCGAAGGATTTTTAACCTGAGACCCTTAACTCTGGTCCTCCTTCCACAGTTGCTGTTTGACCCTGCTGAGTGTTTTCGAGGATGTTGAGTTTTTATTTCAATTTACACATCAAGTTGTTATGCTGTGGAATGTGCTGGCTGAGGAACGGTTGGAATCAGATTCAATGTGACTTTCTGAAAGAAAAGGGATAAATAATTGACGGGAGGTAGGCACAAAAAGCTGGAGTAACTCGGCGGGACAGGCAGCGTGTCTGGAGAGAACAAATGGGTGATGTTGCGGGTTGAGACCCTTCTTCAGAATAATTGATGGGAAACTGTTTACAGGTCGTGGTGAAAGTGCAGGGAACTGGAACTAATTGGACAGCTGCTTCATAGAGCTGACATCCAGACAGTAAGTCAATTGTTCCGTTCTGTGCTGCATTATCATCTGAATCTCCTAGTCCTGGCACAACGAAGAGGCTCACCTATATTACCCCTTCCCTGTAATAACACTTGTAACAGTCTGTCAGATTCCATACTATGTCTGGCATCAGGGCTAGACATCATCACACATGTCAGGCATTTGCTTCTCCCCCCCGTTGGATTTATGCTGCCATGCTCCATGGGAGATGACCAGAAATCTAACTTAAAGGAGATAGATTTTGCTGGGTGATCCATCTGGTTGTGAAACTGATAGATACAGCAATCCACAATTTCCCAAACAGCATCATGAATCAAGAGGACTGAAAGTGAACTATTCTCTTTGGATGATGGATGGGACAGAGGGTTATCTTCTTAGGCCAGAATATCCCAGGCTGGAGTAAACTCCCGACCATCATCAAGGTCTCCACATTTTTGCTGAACACTTTTTTCTTTGGACAAAGTCAAAAATCCCATCAGTGCTCACTGATAAACTGCAAGTTTTGGCATTATTCATTCTGCGGTATCTACTTATTAGCTTAGAAAATACTTGCCATGGGTGAATTTGACGTTGGCACACCGCCTGCTAGTGAGAATAATGGTTCTTGTACTCAACTCTATCTTGCCTCCTCCCCTTGTGCAGTCCCTTCCTGCCTACATAGGGGACATACCACGCCCTCTCCACCAGCTCAATGGGTGTCAAGACTCGAGACGTTCAAGTGTGTTTAATTGTCATGTGTACCACAACGGATCAATGAGATTCTTACTTTCAGCAGCATGACAGGTTTGTGAATACACTACTCAATGCATAAGGATGAGAGGTGATTCTAACGAAACGTATAAGATTATTAAGGGGTTGGACACGTTAGAGGCAGGAAACATGTTCCCAATGTTGGGGGAGTCCAGAACAAGGGGCCACAGTTTAAGAATAAGGGGTAGGCCATTTAGAACGGAGATGAGGAAAAACTTTTTCAGTCAGAGAGTTGTGAATCTGTGGAATTCTCTGCCTCAGAAGGCAGTGGAGGCCAATTCTCTGAATGCATTCAAGAGAGAGCTGGATAAAGCTCTTAAGGATAGCGGAGTCAGGGGGTATGGGGAGAAGACAGGAACGGGGTACTGATTGAGAATGATCAGCCATGATCACATTGAATGGTGGTGCTGGCTCGAAGGGCTGAATGGCCTCCTCCTGCACCTATTGTCTATTGTCTATTGTCTATTGTCTATAACATATAGTGCAATACAAACCAAAGCAAATTTAATGGTGGAGGTGGAATTATGCCTGGCTACACATCCACGGGCATAGACTGAGTAGAGCAGGGGACTCAGCACAGAGCCTTGAAGTGCCCCTGTGTTGATAGTGGTCAAGGAGAAAGTGATGTTGTCAATTCGTACCAATTGTGTTCTGTTGAAGACAAGGTTGAGGATCCACTTGCAAAGGGATGTGCAGAAACCCAACTCCCTGATATTGGTAACAAGTTTTGAGTAGATGATGAACCCCAGCTGTGGTCTATGAACAACAGCCTGACATATGTCTGAGGAACACCTCGACCCGAAACATCACCCATTCCTTCTCTCCAGAGATGCTGCCTGTCCCGCTGAATCACTCCAGCTTTTTGTGTCTAACTTCGGTTTAAACCAGCATCTGCAGTTCCTTCTTACACAGCCTGACATATTTGTTTTTATTGTTCGTGGTCCAGTGCAGAATGGAGAGCCAGCGAGATTGCATCCCCCGTCGATCTATTGTGGCGGTAGGTAAATTGTAGTGGGACTTGATCTTGCTACAGTGGGAGTTGAAATGTACCATAACCAACCTCTCAAAGCACTACATCACCATGGACTTTAGTGCCACTGGTCGGTAGTCATTGAGGCACATCACCATACTCTTCTTGGGCACCAGTATAATTGGTGCCCTTTTAAAACAGATGGGAATGTCAGGCGTCAGTAGAGAGAGGTTGAAAATGGTTGTATAAACTCCAGCCAGTTGATCTGCACTGGTTTTGAGAACGCAACCAAGGTCCAGATGCTTTCAGCATCAAGTCCAGATGCTTTCCAAAGGTTCACTTCCTGAAGGATCTTCTAACATAGGCCTCTGTGATTGAGATTATAATATATTATCCGGGGTTTTGGGTGCCTGGGGAGGCACATCAGTGTTCACATACTTTTTCATCAGTATCAAACTATGCGTAGAACATATTGAGCTCATCAGGGAGTGATGTTTCACTGTTGCTTGAGCTGCCACTTGGTTTGCCCCTGTAGTAAGTAGTGGTCTGCCAGCCCTGTCACAGCTGCCAAACATCTGCCTCATCCTCCAGATTGGAGCACATTTAGCCTTTTTGATAGCCTTTGGAGTCAAGTCAAGTCAAGTCAATTTATTTGTATAGCACATTTAAAAACAACCCACGTTGACCAAAGTGCTGCACATCTGACTAGGAAAAAAAAAAAGAAACATACAGTGGCAGGCAGCCAAACACAACGGCGCGGCCATCTTGAACAAAAATGTTAATTCAATCACCCACAGTCCAACAATAAAAGCACTAAACAGGCACCCAAATTACCCAACCCCAAAAACCCCCCAAAACACATTCCAACAGTAAAAGCATTAAATAGGCATTCAAATCACACACCCCAAAACCCCCAAAAACACAGTCCAACAATAAAAGCATCAAACAGGCACTCAAACCACCCAACCCCAAAAACACACGAGTGACATGAGGGGCCAAATGGCCTGTTACAGGTCTGCTCCTCCCCCCTCCCCCTCCCCCTCTCTCCCTTCCCCCCTCCCCCCTCCTCCCCCTCACCCCCTCACCTCTCACCCCTCCCCCTCCCTCCCCTCCCCCTCCCCTTCCCCTCCCCCACTTCATCCCCCTCAACCCCCCTTATCTTCTCTCCCCCCTCCCTCCACACCCCCTCTCTTCCTCCCTCCCTAAACCCCCCCTCTCTTCCTCCCTCCCCCTCCCTCCCTAGGAGATAAATGTAAACTTTAAAATGTGAATAACTTAAAAAATATAACACCAATTTCAATGAAACTTCTTCCATTAGCACCAAAGGGATGATGGTGAGTAAGGAGGGCCTAAAATTGTTGCGCTATCGTGTACCATTTTGTCTGTAGTTCAGGAACAAACAAACAAACAAACGAGAGTTTTAGTATATAGATGTTAGGCCCTTTTCATCAGCTAATTAAAAACTAAACAGCTACTCCAAGAACTATCCAGGGTATCTTATACAGAGTGGGGCGGTCTGAACTTGTTCCACAAAGGTGTTGACAGTCTACATTGTGGCTACGCAGTGGGTGTAACTTAAAGGCAAGCACGTTATTATTTAATAATAAATGGGGAGTGACGAGGGGGGTCATAGTATCCTTGGCAATGGCACATCGTAGCACCATAAAGCCTTCCATCGGACCACCGCTGCACCAGAAGCCACCTGCCCGAGTTGGGTGCTAATCTGTTTTGCATCCTCCCTGCTGGTTTTGCTCTGTTTTAGTCGCTTGCTCGAGGAAGCACACAAAACAAGCACGAAGAACGGATGTGGCTTTGAAGCTTCAGGAACATTTAGTCAGAACACAAATTGAGGCATTAGTTGTCCGTCCACGGAGAATTTAATGGAGCATCTGTTTATGGCGATGTTGGTGTCTGGATCCGAGGGGAATATGATGAACTCAGTCGCTTTTTCAACCGGAACAGCTGCATCTTTGCAGATACACTTGCTCATGGAGAACTGGCACCTTCTAGCGATGTAACTTAATGGGATATGAAAGGTGCCAGGAATATAAAATAAGAAGCGCAGTGGTTGCCTTGACAGCGACTAGAGGAGTACCCTGGCTCCCCGGCTGTCAAACTCTCCTCTGCCTTCTGGAGCTGCTACCTTGCAAGTGAATGCCATTCCAGCCTACTCCATCAAACAGTCATCTGTCTCCCCCAGGGCTGTAACTACGGGACTGCAACGCTTGACAGAAATGAGAATCCACTTTCACTCCAGGCACGTTTCTCTTCAGGCAAATCGTTAGTTAGCTTTGAATGTTGGTACAACCAATTATCGAGCCTTCAGAATACATGCTGCAGATATTGGATGTTCTGTCTCTGGAGGTGATTTTCGAAAGCCTCCCACCTCAATTTTCCATGGAAACAGGACATTAGGCAAGGTAAACTTTGAAGCTGGGTTAGTTACTCATTGCCTGGCCAAACTTCAAAATAGTGGCCAGTATTCTATCCTGAGATGAATACATTGCAGTAAACATGAAGCAAACTACGAGAACCTGAAACCGGCTGAAAACGTTCACTGCCGGCGATGGCGCCTGATCGGAGGGGGGCAAGTTCAGTGGAACATCTTGGGCGGCACGGTATCGTAGCGGAAGAGTTGCTGCCTTACAGCGCCAAAGACCCAGTTCGATCCGGACCACGGGTGCTGTCCATATGGAGCTTGTACATTCTCCCCGTGACTGCATGGGGTTTCTCCGGGTGCTCCGGTTTCCTCCCACACTCCAAAGATGTACAGGTTTTTAGGTTGTGTACAAAGGAACTGCAGATGCTGGTTTGAACCGAAGGTAGACACAAAGTGCTGGAGTGACTCAGCGGGACAGGCAGCATCTCTGGAGAGAAGGAATGGGTGACGTTTCGTTTGTGAAGAAGGGTCTCAACCCGAAACGTCACCCATTCCTTCTCTCCAGAGATGCTGCCTGTCCCGCTGAGTTAGGCCAGCACTTTGTGCCTATCCCACGTTTGCAGGTTAATTGGCTTCGGTAAAATTGTAAATTGTTTCTGGTGTCTAGGATAGTGTATGTTGTGTGGGGATTGCTGGTCGGCACAGACTCAAGTGGGCTTAAGTGCCTGTTTCCATGCTGTATCTCGAAACTAAACTAAAAATCTCAAATGAAGGTTTTGCTTTGCTTTTCGTGTGAACCCTTTACATTGAAACCTCTCACCTCCCTGCAGGAAAGTTTCCTAAAGATATTAGGGAAGGTTTTAACTAGCCTCAGAGGAATGTGAATCTTGAAGGGATAGGTTAGTTTAGTCTAGTCTAGTCTAGTCTAGTTTAGTTTAGTTTATTGTCACGTATACCGAGGTACAATAAAAAGCTTTTGTTGTGTGCTGACCAGTTAGCGGAAAGACAATACATGATTACAATCGAGCCATTGACAGTGCACAGATACATGATAAAAGGAATAATGTGAATAACGTTTAGTGCAAGATGAAGTCCGGTAAAGTCCGATCAAAGATAATCTGAGGATCTCCACTGAGGTAGATAGCAGCTCAGGACTGCTCTCTAGTTGTTGGTAGGATGGTTCAGTTGCCTGATAACAGCTGGAAAGAAACTGTCCCTGAATCTGGAGATGTGTTTTCACACTTCTAAGCCTTTTGCCCGATGGGAGAGGGAAGAAGAGGGAGTGGTCGGGATGTGACTCGTCCTTGATTGTCCTTGATGACACAAAGGATAGAAACAAAGCAGGGAAATTAAGGTAGAATAATAGCTGCTGAAATAAACTGATAGCCAGGCAAAGAGAAGTCAAAAAAGTAAGATAAATTAACAGAAAAAAATGGTTAAATTATAGAATTAACCCATTCAGTGCCACCCCCTGAGTATACGCGGGTCATGGCCAATAGTGTAAAAATATCTTGCCAGTGAACAGGTTAAAGGTGCTGTGTTTGAATGCTCACAGCATTCACAACAAGGTCAATAAAGCAATGACTCAAATTCAAATGAAGTCATTGGCATGACCAAAACATGATCACAGTTGAGAACTAAGGGCATCAACATTTAGGAAGGACAGGAAGAAAGGAAAAAGAATGATGTAGCATTATTAATAAGGCAAGAGATCAGTGCAGTGTGGGGAAATGATCTTGGCTTGACAGGTAATGTGTGGAATTAGGATCAATTTGGATCAAGCTTGAAAATGGAAAAAGGCAAAAAATATGGGAAAAAGTTACTAAAAGGCAACTATACAGTACTTACATATAAGGATGAAAGCGGTCCAACAATGTAGGTTGAATCATTATGTGAGAACCTAATCCATATTACATTATAGAAGATAATTTACATATTATGTATAGACTGGACACATCAAATTTGATACAATAAGGTGGAAGATAAATTTATGGAGTATCTACGACATTCTTTTTTGGATCAATATGTTTGAGGAAACAATTAGCACAAAGGCTACTGGGGTCTTATTGTGTGCAGGGAGAAAGAAAAAGTTGCAGATTTTGTTTAAGATCTTTGGGGGAAGAGTGATCATAATAAATGTAAATCTAACCAAAAAAACTATGGAGGTATGAGAGGAGAGTTGACTGTGGTTGATGGGAAGAATACATTGTAAAGGGTGATGCTGGACAGGCATGGAAAGAAACAATGCACACGGTTTGCAAAAGCAATACTCTTTTTTAAAGCAGAAAAACTGAATGGAAAGTTGATTTGTTTGTTCACAAAATGCTGGAGTAACTCAGCAGGTCAGGCAGCATCTCGGGAGAGAAGGAATGGGTGACGTTTCGGGTCGAGACCCTTCTTCAGACTGATGTCGGGGGTGGGACAAAGGAAGGATATAGGTGGAGACAGGAAGATAGAGGGAGATCTGGGAAGGAGGAGGGGAAGGGAGGGACAGAGGAGCTATCTGAAGTTGGAGAAGTCGACGTTCATACCACCGGGCCGCAAACTGCCCAGGCGAAATATGAGGTGCTGCTCCTCCAATTTCCGGCGGGCCTCACTATGGCACTGGAAGAGGCCCATGACAGAGAGGTCAGACTGGGAATGGGAGGGGGAGTTAAAGTGCTGGGCCACCGGGAGATCAGTTGCGTTAATGCAGACCGAGCGCAGGTGTTCAGCGAAGCGATCGCCGAGCCTGCGCTTGGTTTCGCCGATATAAATAAGTTGACATCAAGGACAGGAAAGGAGAATCAAGACATTGATAAAGAAAGGTAAGATAGCATATAATAGCTTGACAAGAAGCATATGACATATGGCTCATATAAATGGCATATATAAAATGCATATATAAAGCATATAAACTGCGAGAACTTTTAGAGGTAGGTAAAAATGAAAAGCCAAGTGAAGACAAATATCGTCCCATTACAGAGAGAGACAGGAGAATTTAAAACAGGAAATAAGGAAATGGCAAAGGAATTAAACAATTACTTAGTATCTGTCTTCACAGAAGATAGCCATCAAATTTCGCCACGCTCAATTGAGTGTCTAATGAAAATGATCAACTGAAGGAATAACTGAATGCTTGATGGTCAGTGAACACTTGGCATGCTGAAGGGCATTTCCCTGTGCTGTATACTTCTATAATTCTGTGACACTAGCTATTAGGGAAGTAGATGAGCTTAAAAATGGATAAATCCCAAGCACCTGATGAGCTAAACTGGACGATGCCAAATGTGACTCCAGTAAGATGAGTTTGTTTCACGCATTTTTTTGTTTTATGACTGATGGCAGATCAATTTCCCTCCTGCGATAAATAAAGTTCTGTCTTATCGTATCGTATCATATCGTATCGTATGAAAATTGAGTGAGAAAATACAAAGAACTACCAACCTGTTGCCCTGACCTCAGAGTTGTGAGATAATGCTTGAAGATGTTGTAACAAATGTCCTGTGAAGAATATTTGGAATTAACAGAGTCAGCATGGATTTATGAAAGAAAAGGCAATTTTGGCACATCCCCAACAACTCTGACCTATTTCTACAGATGCACCTTAGAAAGTAATTTATCGGGATGTATCTCAACCCAGTTTGGCAACAGCTCTGCACAAGACCCACAAGAAATTGTCGAGTTGTGGATGCTGTCCTGTCCAATCCACAAACCAACCTTCCCCCTTCAACTCCACCTCCACTCCATGCTATCTCAGAAAAGCAGCCAACACAATCAAGGATAACATACATCTGTGGCCATTCCCTCTTCCCTCCTGTCCCATTGAGCAGAAGATCAATACATTTGAAACCGTGTATTACCAGATGCTGAAGCAGCTTTTTCCCTGTTGTTATCAGACTACTGAACGAGCGACTCATAGGCTGAGGGTGTAGTACTGATTTCCCAATCCTATCTCATTGTGGCCCTTGTATTTTTTTTGTACCCGCACTTTCTCTGCAGCTATAACACTAACGCTATAACAATATATTCTGTATTTTTCTCTTTGCACTACCTGTTGCACTTGTGTATGGGCTGACTGATATGGTATGATTTGATTCAATGGCCTGCACAGATTGGGTGGCACAGCCGGCAGCTGGTAGAGCTGCTGCCTCACGCCGCCAGAAACCCAGGTGCGATCCAATAGACAATAGACAATAGACAATAGATGCAGGAGGAGGCCATTCGGCCCTTCAAGCCAGTACCGCCATTCAATGTGATCATGGCTGATCATTCTCAATCAGTACCCTGTTCCTGCCCTGACTCCGCTATCCTTAAGAGTTCTATCTAGCTAGCTAGATAGATCCTGACCCTGACCTCCAGTGCTGTCTGTGTGGAGCTGCATATTTTCCCTGTGACCACACGGGTTTCCTCCGGGTGGCATATGCGGGCAAATGGGCCGAGTGTAGATGGAGCATGGTGGTCAATGTGGGCCAGTTGGGGTAAAGGGCCTGTTTCCATGCTGTATGACTCTATGAATCCATGATTCTGACATACTGCAGAAAGCCACTGACCAAATGTGGGTAAAGGGAACTAGTCGAGATTAGTACACTGGTTGACAGGGACATGGTGGGCCGAAGGGCCATTTGTGTGCTGTATTACTCTAACAATCTGCTCTGTAAAGGAGTTTTGGCTTTTTCCACCAAATCATAAAAACATTTTGGAGCTATGACTATAGATTCCTGGCATTCTGAGCCTAAATTCACCTCAACAAAAAAAAATGGGCCTGAATTCTGCAATAAAAATAACAAAGAGGCTATTGGAACTCCTTAATGAAAGAGTAAATTAGACATTTGCCGCATCCACAGTGCACAATTAAATCAGGAGGTTGGAAAGTGGCTATCGTTGCTCAAAAACGCTCCTTTGAAAGCTTTGTTCTAGCAGTATGTAATTGAGAGGCCCTCCATTCGAGTGCAGCAGAAGGTGTGAATTTGCTTTACTTACCCACTCTAAACATGTCACCCAAGGTCGGCCTTTGCCATTCCAGTCTTCTTATTGATGTGACCAATCTTCGTCATTGCCACATTTAAGATGTGCCAATCTTTGTTTGTTTCGCTCAAGCAGCTTGGTTAAGTGCCTTCTTAGTCAAGTGATGGGGCAGCACTGTGGTGCAGCAGTAGAGTTTCTGCCTTGCAGCTCCAGAGTCCCGGATTCAATCCTGACTACGGGTGCTGTCTGTATGGAGTTTGTACTTTCTCCCCGTGACCGCGTGGGTTTTCTCCGGATGCCGTGGTTTCCTCTCACCTTCCTGAGGCATGCAGGTTTGTAGGTTAATCGGACTTGGTAAAAATTGTGAATTGTCCCGAGTGTGTAGGATAATGCTAGTGTATGGGGATCGCTGGTCGGCACAGACTCAGTGGGCCAAAGGGCCTGTTTCCGCACTGTATAGCTAAACTATTCTAAACTAAACATACCGAAAGATATTAATCCAGTTCCGGGGGGAATCTTTGGGAAAGCAATCTTATTTGTACATTTTAATTAAATGACTGGGATACACAGATTTTATTCTGAAATCCATAGAACTGTCCTGTCAAAATCATCAACTTTTCAGCATATTAAATCTAAACATATTATAAAAATAATCTTATGGCTTTGCTAATGTGGTTTATTTTTACGCTTAATGATAATTTATATTTTCTTCGTATCTGGCCTGTACTATGCCTGTGATAACTGCACTTAAACAAATATTGAGATTTAATGTAATCCCACAATTGGCATAAAATCCATCTGAATTAGCACCAGTTGAGGCAAATGAATTAATTAACTCTAAACCAGTTCAATTTCTCCGAGGGAATCTAAAGTAAAGTTTTACTTGGGTGTCCTCGTACATCAGACATTGAAAGTAAACGTGCAGGCACAGCAGGCAGTGAACAAAGCTAATGCCATGTTGGTCTTCATAGCGAGAGGATTTAAATTTAGGAGCAAGGAGGTCCTACTGGAGTTGTACAGTCCCTGGTGAGACCGCACCTGGAGTATTGTGTGCAGTTTTAGTTTCCTAATTTGAGGAAGGACATTATTGCTATTGAGGGAGTGCAGCGTAGGTTCACAAGATTAATTCCCGGGATGACGGGACTATCATATAATGAAAAAATGGAACGACTGGGCTTGTATTCACTGGAATTTAGAAGGCTGAGAGGGGATCTTACAGAAACATATAAAATTATTATGGAATTGGACAGGCTACATGCAGGACAAATGTTCCCGATGTTGGGGGAGTCCAGAAGCAGGGCTCACATTTTAAGAATAAGGGGTAGGCCATTTAGGACTGAGATGGGGAAAACATTTATCACCCAGAGAGTTGTGAATCTGTGCAATTCTGTCACAGAGGGCAGTGGAGGCAAATTCAGTGAATGTTTTCAAGAGAGAGTTAAGGGCCTGTCCCACTTTAGGCGATTTTATAGTGATTGCCGGTGACTAGGCTGTCGCCAACAGTTCGCCGGGGTGTCGCGGGCATGATCATGAGGAGTCTTCATGAATCGTAGTGGATCTCGGCGCGTCACTGAGAAATCAACCGGAGTGAAATTTCTCGGCAACAGCTGGCTTGTCGCCAGGTATCATTGCTTATTGCGGGCACTGTCGCATGCTGTCCCCAGGTTTGCTAGGTTCTCTTAGATGCATTTAGAAGCACATAATATTAAAATAAGTAAAGTCATTTCAAGATGCCAAAAAATACTTGTGTTTAACCAATTTATTTACGCTCAGGACATTTGACAGGTAGATTGGAGGCGACAGTTTGACGGTCAGGTAAGCGTGGGAATTTTCGTGATGTTTATGGCCAACAGCCATTACATTTAAAGTGGGCTCCAAACCCAGATATGCAACCCAGAAACCAGATATGCATCTCCCGTACATTTTCAAAGAATGCCCACACACTTTTCACAAAAATCCATTTAACCACTTTTAAAATTAAATTTCTTAATACTGCTATTAGTAAACTGGAAGTCAATCCAGTTTTTGATTTGTTACCATGAAGCTTGGTTTTCAAGTAACCCGGGCAAGATGTTATATTTCAAAACTCTCAGGTACTTACCGACTTGTCAGTGATTTCAGCGAAAATTAGGATGCCGGAGAAGCATTGACAGCGTGGGAATTTTCGCGATGTTTCCGAAGACGCTGTAATCTCAACCTGACTCGGCATTGTCGTGGTCATTGTCGTCGGGTAAAAGAAAATTTTGCCGATCTGCTACGACTTTGACAGTCGCCGGCAGTCGCCTAAAAAATTGCCTAAATGGGTCCGGCCCTTTAGATATAGCTCTTAGGGCTAACTGAATCAAAGGATATGGGTACTGATTTTGAATAATCAGCCATGATCATATTGAATGGCGGTGCTGGCTCGAAGGGCTGAATGGCCTACTCCTGCAACTATTTTCTATGTTTCTACGTTTAAAAATCTTTAAGAATAAGCCAACAAACGTTGAAGCAAAAATAAGCATTTTGGGGGGACTGAACGGCTCAGAAGCAGAACATTGCAGGCAATACATTGTCAACCATCTTAATGCCTTCACTGTCATCATTGCTATTAAATAGAACATCCTTATCCTTAAAATTACTTCCCCTCTGCCAGTGATTAGCTCAGCTGTCAAACATCTACAGTATCGTACTGACTAGTAGTTAGTTTTTATTTCCCAGTCACGACCTTCTGCATGATAACTTGTCAAAGCAGCTGGAAGCTCTACTCACACTTTGGAAACTGAAAATAAATAAAAATGTGAGTTTAAATAAAAGCTTCTGATCTCAGATTGTGCTTGTGAAATGGTAATCAAGTATATGTTCAATATTTTGAGTTACTATCAATTTTTTTTAAAATAATTTCTTTAGAATAGTTATCAATCACAGTCTGCTTATTCTGGGATGTTAAATCACATGGAATCCAGGGAGCACTAGTTAATTAGATACATAATTAGCTTGATGGTGGTAATCCGAGAGTGATGGTGGAAGATTTTTTTTTGGACTGAAGTTCTGTGACAAGAGGTGTACCACAGGGAGCAGTGCTGGGCCCATTACTGTATGTCATTTACATGAACAGTTTGGATGAGAATTTACAAGCCACAGTTAATAAGTTTGTAAGTTACACTAAAATAGGTGGTGCCGTAGATTGTGTAGTAAGTTATCAAAAATTACAATGGGATTTTGAGCGGCTGGGTAAGGTGAATGCAAGGTGCGAGCCAAGAAATGGCAAATAACGTTCAATTCTGGTAAGTATGAAGTGTTGCATGTCGGGACGTCAAACCAGCAGTGGACTGTAGGGCCCAGAGGAGTGTTTGAGGAGAGAAGGACCAATACATAGTTCTCTAAAAGGAATGTCATAGGTGGACAAGATGGTGAAGAAAGTATTTGGCATGCCGGCCTTGAGTACACAGTGGCACGGTGGCGCAGCAGTAGAGTTGCTGCCTTACAGCGAATGCAGCGCCGGAGACTCAGGTTCGATCCGGACTGCGGGCGCCGTATGTACGGAGTTTGTACGTTCTCCCCGTGACCTGCGTGGGTTTTCTCCGAGATCTTCGGTTTCCTCCCACACTCCAAAGACGTACAGGTATGTAGGTTAATTGGCTGGGCAATTGTTAAAAAATTGTCCTTAGTGTGTGTAGGATAGTGTTAATGTGCGGGGATCACTGGGCGGCGCAGACCCGGTGGGCCGAAGGGCCTGTTTCCGCGCTTTATCTCTAAATCTAAATTTAAATCTACAGGAGTTGGGACATTATGTAGTACAAGACATTGATGAAGCCACACTTGGAATATTGTGTTCAGTTTTGGCAATCCTGCTAGAGGAAATAGGTCATTAGGGAAAAGGTGCAAAGAAGTTTATGAGAATGTTGCCAGGACTTGGAGGCCCGAGTTATAGAGAGAGCTTGGACAGGTTGGGACTTCATTCCTTGGAGTGTAGGAGACTGAGGCGGGACCTTGCAGAGGTGTATAAAATCATGGATAAGGTGAACGCACAAAGCCATTTTCCCAGGGAAGGGGAATCAAAAACTAGACACGTGGATTAAAGGCGAAACGTAAAATGTTTAAAGAGGAGCTGAGAGGCAACTTCTTCATACTGTGTTTGGTGCAACAAAATGTGGTTGAGGCATATTAAATAAGAATGTTTAAAAGACATTTAGTCAGGACATAAATAGACAATAGGCAATAGACAATAGACAATAGGTGCAGGAGTAGACCATTCGGACCTTCGAGCCATTCACTGTGATCATGGCTGATCATCCACAATCAGTACCCCGTTCCTGTCTTCTCCCCATATCCCTTGACTCCGCTAACTTTAAGAGCTCTATCAAACTCTCTCTTGAAAGCATCCAGAGAATCGACCTCCACTGCCTTGTGAGCCAAAGAATTCCACAGATTCACAACTCTCTGGGTGAAAAAGTTTTTCTTCATCTCCGTTCTAAATGGCCTACCCTTTATTCTTAAACTGTGGCCCCCGGTTCTGGACTCCCCCAACATCGGGAACATGTTTCCTGCCTCTAGCGTGTCCAAACCCTTAATAATCTTATATCTTTCAATAAGATCCCCTCTCATCCTTCTAAATTCCAGTGTATACAAGCCCAATTGCTCCATTCTTTCATAAGACAGTCCCGCCATCCCGGGAATTAACCTTGTGAACCTACGCTGCACTCCCTACGCTGCACTCCCTCAAATTTGGAGACCAAAACTGTACACAATATTCCAGGTGTGGTCTCACCAGGGCCCTGTACAAGTGCAGAAGGACCTCTTTGCTCTTACACTCAAATCCTCTTGTTATGAAGGCCAACATGCCATTAGCTTTCTTCACTGCCTGCTGTACCTGCATGCTTACTTTCAGTGACTGGTGTACAAAGACACCCAGATCTTGTTGTACTTCCCCTTTTCCTAACTTGACACCATTCAGATAATAATCTGCCTTCCTGTTCTTGCCACCAAAGTGGATAACCTCACATTGATCCACATTAAACTGCATCTGCCATGCATCTGCCCACTCACCTAACCTGTCCAAGTCATCCTGCATCCTCATAGCATCCTCCTCACAGTGCCACCCAGCATTGTGTCATCTGCAAATTTGCTAATGTTACTTTTAATCTCTTCATCTAAATCATTAATGTATATTGTAACTAGCTGTGGTCCCAGCACCGAGCCTTGCGGTACCCCACTAGTCACTACCTCCCATTCTGAAAGGGACTCGTTAATCTCTACACTTTGTTTCCTGTCTGCCAACCAATTTTCTATCCATGTCAGTACCCTACCCCCAATACCATGTGCTCTAATTTTGCTCACTGATCTCCGATGTGGGACCTTTTCAAAGGCTTTCTGAAAGTCCAGGTACACTACATCCACTGGCTCCCCCTTGTCTATTTTCCTAGTTACATCCTGAATAAAAAAGGTTAAAGGGAACCTAGGCCAAACATAGGTATGTGGGACTAGATTAGATGGGCATCTTGCTTAGCTTGGACAAGTTGGTCCAAAGGGCCTATTTCCATGCTGTACAGCTCTCTGACTCTACGACAAAGAGAGTACTAGGAAGGTCAGGTAGAAATAGATGGTCTTCCCTACAGTATGAATTGCAATTATAACTTAAAAGGTATATGCTATTACTGATATTGACTCATTCATTAAGTACATTTAGGGAAATACATCAAATTTATTTGTAGTTTAATAAATTTACTTCATAATTACCACATTTATGATCTTCGTATTTTTTATTTATGAAAAACACAAAAGGGAATAATGAAATCAATTTCAAAACAAATTAAAATCATGGCATAAGTAAATAAAGATTCAGGTAGAAGGGTGCATTGTATGACATTGCTTGACCCTGAATGATAAGCCCCTTTTATTATTCCCTAAATCAAATGTTGATTGTAAATACACGTTGATAATAATCAAGAAATGTTAAACATTGTTCAGGTTTTGCAATAAAATTGACAGTAATTTTGTCTTTGATAAAAATATGAATACATTATGTACATAGCTTTTCTGGTAATAAATTAAATCATGAATTATATTTAAATTCATGATGTATCTGTGACTGTTTCAAATTGAAAGGCTGACTAATACATACTGTTTTACTAATAGCCCCCAGAGAAGATTTTGTATTTCCTGTCCAATACTTAATGAACTCACTGAAGAATCCAAGCTTTTCGGTAATGCCATTCTGACCCTGCAATCATTCACTCACCACTTACACTCCATGTGTCCAGGTTACAAAGGAATCCTGCAGAAAGATGGGCCAGAGATGTGTTGGAACCATATCAGGGATAAACTTCCACTTAATTTATTCACTTATGAAGTGTGGACATTGCTGAGAAAGCCACTCTATATTGCCCATTTCTAACTCTGTAAGTCTCACTAACTTGATTGAGAATTAATTTGAGAAAGTGATGAAGGTGATCGATAAGGGAAAGGCAGTAGATATGGTCTGCATGGAATTTAGTAAGGTACTAGACCAAGTGGACCCGTTTGTCCCAAACCTCTCCAGCATTGGTGCAGCACCCTCTCCTCCCCCCCCCTCCCCTCCCCTCCCCTCTCCCCCCTCCCCCTCTCTCCCCCCCTCCCCCTCTCTCCCCCTCTCCCTCACTCCCCCCTTCCCCCCTCCCCCTCTAGAAGGCAAAGAGCAGTGGTGGAAGAGTGTTATTTGGGCTGGAGCTCTGTGACGATCTGTGCTGGGACCTCCGTTGTTTGTGATATATATAAAATTACTTGGACATGCCCTTCCCTCTCTTTTAAGCATGTTAACCCTACTACCCTCCCCTCATACACCACTCCTCCTCCCCTCCTCCCTGAACCCCCATCATCCCCCCTCAGTACCTCGCCTAAACCTCTGCCCACCTCTGACCCCAGCCCACACCCTTGTCGTGCTTTCACCATCCCCCCTGACCACCCTCTCTCTGACTTAGAATGGCCTGTCCTCAGCAGTGGCATCACCTAATAAATTCACCCTGAGGAAGTGTTCTGACCCCGAAACGTCACCTATTCCTTTTCTCCAGAGATGCTGCCTGACTCGCTGAGTTACTCCCGCATTTTGTGTCTATCATCTGGGAAATTATTGATGGTTGGAAATTCTCCGAACTATATTCCACATAATTGTAGGAAAGTAACTGATGCTGGTACAAATCGAAGGTATCACAAAATGCTGGAGTAACTCAGCAAGTAACTCAGCAAGTAACTCAGCAAGTCAGGCAGCATCTCAGGAGAGAAGGAATGGGTAACCTTTCGGGTCGAGACCCTTCAGTCTGAAGAAGGGTCTCGACTTGAAACGTCACCCATTCCTTCTCTCCTGAGATGCTGCCTGACCCGCTGTGTAAACCAGCATTTTGTGATACCTTCCACATCATTGTCATCATTTTACAGGGTTGGTCGCATGGGCAAGCTCCAAATGTATTTCCACAGGGGACTCACTTTAATTCAATTGTGCAGTGCCTGGTAATTTTGTAATAATTAACGGAATTAATAATTGTTAATGTGGCAAAAAGGAGAGGGTCACTAAACATTTTGTTTAATAAAATTAATATTAACATAGGCCTTGGTCATGCATTTTTTTAATGTTGATGTTATTCTGTTCACTTTCTATAAAAGCCAGGAAAAGTAACACCTTTTTGCGATTAATTTTTTTAAAGTGCTGGATCACTAAGGCTCATGGCACCGATGTTTGGTTGACTTGCAAATGCTACAAACTACAGCAGTCTATGTCTTGAAATGTCCTCATAGGAATGCAAATGTTTACACAGAAAACATTATGGCATTTTACTTAAAATATAAACTTGTTATTTTTATCCAGGGAAAAAAAAAGATTTTTTGGATTCTCTGGCTGAGAAGAAATGTACCCAGTAATTAATAATCCAAATGCAGCCGGAAAAGTGCACTTTCTCTCCATTTCTGTCCCCCTAAATTTCCCACATCAAACCCTATTCTGCCTCTTTCTATATTTGTCCCTGACACTCACAGCAGTCAAATGTTCATGTTTCCCAACTGTACATTCAGGCTGCATCAGCATTTTAGATTTTACTAGCATGCGGATCAGAAACAGACTAATATATGTCATTAAGTCTGAATGACAGATGCATAAATAACAAAATGAATGCACCAATGGGGGTCATTCAGCCAGTTCTTCTATAACACACTGCAAGTTCCAAAATGATGGAGCACCAGATGCTGGAATGACAGATGTGTAATGTCTTTCTCCAAAGCAGGATGTTATCTGGATGCAACAATGTTTCTTCCTCTGAAGGCACAAAGGTGGCTTATTAAATCAGATGGTGCAAATCAGGCAATTCGTTTATTTATAGTTTGAGCGTTGCATCCTTGCATCTGCTCACAGCAATAGATCACGCCTCACCCCAGCCACAAAGCCAGCTCACTTTTCTCTGTGGCTTTATGTGCTTCGAAGGTATGCTTTGATCCCTATAAACTCCCCAATGCCACCCAGCAATCAGGCAGCCAATAGAACTCAATTGCCTGAACGCCAGGAGCAACTTTTTTCCAAAATGATGCTTACGATCAAAATAAATGAGGACGAAAATAGCAACGATTTTCCCTTAATGGCTTCCGGCTGCAACATGCAGTGTTTAGCAATTCAGGTTAATGTTAGTGCCTGCACACGCTTCCACGGTTTATGGTTTTTTTAATATGTCTGTGTGTATTTGTGTGCTTAAGTGTGCACGCGTATGTGCGCATTTCTACTGTCATATAAGTGTAGTTTTTTTATTAGTCATCAATGTCTTTTGTTTTTTAACCTTAGCTGTAAATTCAAGTGTAAAGCAGAATTTTACAAAATTATGATTTTAAATTTATTACATGGTACAGCTTGATGACGTGATTGTTGCTTAGGAGACAAGCTGTATGCGGCCTGCACCAATTAAACCCAACCAGCCTTCTTCAGAGAAATTCTATACCATGGAGAATCTCCGAGTTTCTGTGCGATGTACAGTAAAAATCAGCATGATGTTAGTGGCAGAAGCCAACTGTTTGAAGCTAAAGGAGAGACTTAGTATGATTACAACAGATAATATAATAATAAGCCAAGTATTTAGTAATTGGTTGGAAGTACCGAACTGGAAAATAAATTCTCGTCATGTTTTTCCACAAAATACCATCGGTAATGAGGTAGAATTTTTGTCTTTCATGTAATGAATGAAAAAGCGGGTACTTCAGCTCATTTAATTTTTTCAATTAATTGAAAGCTACCTTGCCAGATTACCACCCAGTCAGAGAAGAAAATAAGCTGCATCTCCTTTTGATCATTTTTATGAAGCTGGTGTCCATCGGACACATCAGAAATGCTTGTGACTGAATGGGCTGCCACTGCAGAGAACCAAGCGGTCAAGAGTTCAATGCCCAGCATGAACCGCTGTCAGCATAGTGCTTGTTTGCCCTGATCTCACATGTAGTGACACTGCCCTGCTCCATCTCAACAGCAACCATCAAACGCAGTCTCAAATGAGAGAGAGTTATTTCTTATCAGTCTTTTACTCAGATATGATCACAACCGTGTTGCAGAAGTGCACCACCTCTTATTCATCATGTAATGTGGAATATGGCACCAGTTTGCCAAAATTGAGGGAAATTTCAAATCTTTAATCGATTGAATACGACTTTACTTTAGACTTTAGAAATACAGCACAGCAGCAGGTCCTTCATCCCACCGAGTCCACGCCGACCGGCAATCACTAGCACTATCCTACACACTAGGGACAATTTACAAATTTACCGAAGCCAATTGACCTACAAACCTGCACGTCTTTGGAGCGTGGGAGGAAACCGGAATTTCGGGAGAACACCCACGTGGTCACAGGGAGAACGTGCAAACTCCACACAGACACCACCCATAGTCGGAATTGAACCCAGACCTCTGTCGCTGTAAGACAGCAACTCTACCACTGCCACCCCAAATATGTTGGTGCCATCAATATCAATGTTTACCTGGATCATGGAGTCACTAGAAACAGCAGATGTTTCTTGGAATTTTGAGCAAAAAGCAATCTGCTGGAGGAAGTCAGTAGGTCAGGCTGCATCTCGTGACTACAGGTCTTGTCTTGCAGGACGATAAAGTATCATTCATTCATTCATTCATCTACAGTGGAAAATAGGTGATCAATGTTTTGGGTCGAGTTCCTTCCTCCAGTCCCAGAGGGAGGGCCTCAACCCAACTGTAAACTGTCCATTTGCCTGCACAAATGCAGCTTGGCCCACTCCGTTCTTCCAGCAGCTTGTGCTTAACAAGGTGCTCAGGAAAGATAGGAAATGTGAGAGTGGCAGAATTGGTCAAATGACAGCAAGGATCGTTGCGAAGAGCATGTCCAAGAACAATCGGTGATAGCATCTGTCTGCTCAGCGTTTATAACACCAGTGACAACACAGGCAGCCAAATAGTGACCAAGTTACTGAAGAGCAAATCTGCAGGAAAGTTGCAGAGAGCAGGAAAAGCCATGGAGTAATGATAATGGACTTCAAAAGATCAAATGTAGACAGGGATAACTAAAATATCAGGGGCAAAGGGGAGAGAGGTTTCGCAAATGGATTCAGGAAAACATTCCTGAGTACCTTTCTGATCCAATGCTGAAGGCAACAATGTCGGACTAAGGCAAGCCAAATGAAGCAATATCAGTGGGAGAACAATGGGATCATTTCTTTAGCCAGAGGGTGGTGAATTTGTGGAATTCACCATCAAAAACAGAGGTGGAGGCCAAGACATTGGGTATTTTTAATGTGGAGATTGATAGGTTCTTGATTAGTAAGGGCGTCATAGGTTAGGGGCGGCACAGTGGTGCAGCGGTAGAGTTGCTGCCATCCAGTGCCGGAAACCCGGCTTTGTTCCTGACCACAGGTGCTGTGTGTACGGAGTTTGTATGTTCTCCCTGTGACCGCTTGGGTTCCCTCCGGGTGCTCCGGTTTCCTCCCACACTCCAAAGATGCACAGGGGTGTAGATTAATTGGCCTCTGTAAATTGGCAACTCAGTTGCCGAGGCAGCGTGAAGTGTAAATGGAGTCAATGGAAGGGGTTTGTGTGATGGTTTGACAATAGACAATAGACAATAGGTGCAGGAGGAGGCCATTCGGCCCTTCGAGCCAGCACCGCCATTCAATGTGATCATGGCTGATCATTCTCAATCAGTACCCCGTTCCTGCCTTCTCCCCATACCCCCTGACTCCGCTATCCTTAAGAGCTCTATCCAGCTCTCTCTTGAATGCATTCAGAGAATTGGCCTCCACTGCCTTCTGAGGCAGAGAATTCCACAGATTCACAACTGCATCTGACTACTTGATGTTGGTTCCATTTGTTATATATTATATATATATATATAATGTGATTAAATGTCAATGCGATTACAGCTAAAAATGGTATACTGCTTAGTTTAGGGATATAGCATGGAAGCATAGGCCCTTCAGCCCACTGAATCCATGTGGATAATTGATCACTCATTCACACTAGTTCTATGTTATCCCACTTTCTCATCCACTCCCTTCACACTTGGACAATTTTTCTCCCCCAGAAGCCAGATAGCCGATCAACCCGCACGTCTTTGGGATGTGGGAGGAAACCTGAGCACTCGAGGAAACCCACACGGTCTCAGGGAGAACAGAGCCAACTCCACACAGACAGCAGCCGAGGTCAGGATCGAACCCAAGACTCCGGCACTATGAGGCAGCGGCTCTACCAGCTGCGGCATTGTTCCCCCCTGTGATGTCCCCTGTAAGACCCTGTTGTGGCTAGCACACAAGGCACAAGCCCATTGGCCCTAGAAGGTCACCTGACCTCAGTCACAAGGCACAAGCCCATTGGCCAGCTTCTGCTCTTGGCCTCAAGGGGGCACTGGCATTTACATTACATATACATCACACCCCCCCCAAGTGTATCCTTCCACCACCTGGAATGCCAGAAGTAAAAGATACAACAGCTTAATGCACGCACTAAACACTGGCAAGCCCTCACATTTGAAACGACATTGGATGATCATTGGATTGAGCTCAAAGCTCTGAACAATGACAGTCATTGAACAATCTCAGAACTAAGTGGACAACGTCTCAGCAGATTAATCACATTGAAGTCTGCATGCGCTAATCAGGTGCCACCACTGTAAACTCTGCTCGAGGAATCACTTCTGACGAAAACCCTCTCACCTGATGATGCTGCTATTAATCCCAGACATAAACAAGGACTCCAAGAGAATCAGCAGCAATGTGTACACGTTTCCCTTCCACAACCCAACCTTGGTCAGATCCATCAGCTTGCCCTTACAAATCCCTCCTTCACATTGTGCTGTCCTATTCAAAGTGCAAACCAGTGAGGAAAGAAAAATCCCAATAGGAACTGATCCTAGATCAGAAATCACGTTAATTTGTTGTTCGATCGCACGCAGCTACAATAAAGCTCATATTTGGTTCACCCTCCTGTGCTGTGTTGCAGTGAGGCGACCCTTTTCATTTGAAAAGTATCCATCACTGATGAAAAGCAAACAAATATAATCTCAGGAGATACACAGAACTGCAGATGCTGGTCTGCAAAGAAAGACGCAAAGTGCTGGAGTAACTCAGAGGGTCAGACGGTATCTCTGGGGAATGAAGCAGGGTCTCGACACGAAACGTCACCCATCCCATCTCTCCAGAGATGCTGTCTGTCCCGCTGAGTTACTCCAACATTTTGTGTCTATCTTCGGCATCTCTGGGGAACATGGATAGGCGATGTTTCAGGTTGGGAACCTTCTTCACTCCATCCATGTTTGGCTGTCCATGTTCTCCAGAAATGTTACCTGACTCCCTGAGTTACTCCAGCACTTTGCATCTTTTAAAAAATATTTAATCTATCACCAGCAGCCCTGAAGTGCAAGCCATTAGCACTCTCACTAACGAAGTATCACCGGGTAAGCCAGGAGACGCCAGGTCAAATGTGATTCTCCCAACACTGAAAGGTAGATTAGTTTAGAAATAAGGCCCTCCGGCCCCGAGTCCATGCTGACCATCGATCACCCGTACACATGTCCTATGTTGTGCAGGTTTCACATCCTACATACTAGGGGCAATTTACGGAAGCCAATTCACTCATAAACCTGCATGCCCTTGGAATGTGGGAGGAAACCGGAGCAGCAGAAGAAAACCCATGCGGTCACAGAGAGAACGTACCAACTCCACACAAATACCACCCCTGGCGCAGTAAGGCAGCAACTCTACTACTGTGCCCACTGTTCAGACCCCTAGATGAAAACATATTTAGAGGGTGTTGTGCCCTCCAAATGAAAGTTAATAATAAGGAAAAGATGTAATTTGCCGAGGAAGGCAGAGAGAACCAAAGGAATGGTCAGTGATGGCAGGAGAGCAGACAGACAATATAGGTAGTGGAACCAACAAACAGTAATGCCAGGTGAACAACAAAGGGTGGGTCTGGGGAGGTGTAATTAGAAGATGAATGTCCCCAAATGCAACAGAACCAATACCACATCACAGCTGATCCATTCACCCAGATTAAAAACAACCCAGTCGTGGAAATACAGCATTCCTATACACATGAGGGGAGGGAAGAGAGAGAGAGAGAGAGAGAGAGAGAGAGAGAGGGAGAGAGAGAGAGAGAGAGAGAGAGAGAGGAAGGAGAGAGAGAGAGAGAGAGAGAGAGAGAGAGAGAGAGAGAGAGAGAGAGAGAGAGAGAGAGAGAGAGAGAGAGAGAGAGAGAGAGAGAGAGAGAGAGAGAGAAGGCGAGAGAGAGAGAGAGAGAGAGAGAGAGAGAGAGAGGAAGGGAGAGAGAGAGAGAGAGAGAGAGAGGAAGGGAGAGAGAGAGAGAGAGAGAGAGAGAGAGAGAGAGAGAGAGAGAGAGAGAGAGAGAGAGAGAGAGAGAGAGAGAGAGAGAGAGAGAGAGAGAGAGAGAGAGAGAGAGAGAGAGAGAGAGAGAGAGAGAGACCATAGGGCGGTCATTGGCTCATTGGTATGGGCCATTGCAACTCACTCAGATTGGCCAGACCAATGAGCATGGGGTGGGCATTGGGAGTACAGTCACAGTCTCTGAATATCCCAGGATACAGTAATTTATGAAAAATCTCAAACGCCATATTCAATAAGATATAAATCAAGTGTATGAGATGTCAAACTCTACAGAGACAGCCCATGAATCAAAATATTATATGCTGCAGTCAATTCCATCTTCTTTTGGATGAAGATGCCGTTTCAATCAGTGTATGCATTCGGCTAATGCAAGTGGCCTTTTCATATTCATCCAGTATAATTTTCTCCTGCCTAAATAAAAACTTGGCTTTCTTCTTCGAGAATCAATCTATTAATTAGATAGCCCTGAAAGTTCCCAGAGGGAGATTCAGGAGGTCAAATTGATCTAATATCTCCAGTGATGTCCTGCAAGTTCCATTAGTAAGCAAGGAAATAATGAGTGATTCCATCATGTACTACAGTTGCTGCTTCACACTTCCAGCGACCTGATCGAACCTGACCTTCGGTGCTAACTTTAAGTTTTCATATTTCATATGTGCCCTGCGACTCTGTGGGTCTCCAATGGATGCTCCAATTTTCTCCCATATCCTAAAGACATGATGGTAAATTAATTGGCTACTCTAAATTAATCCTTAGTGTCGGCTAGTGAAAGATGCCCTGATAGAGTGGATGCTGAGAGGATGTTTCCACCAGTGGGAGAGTCTAGGACCAGAGGGCACAGCCTCAGAATAAAAGAACGCACCTTTAGAATGGAGATGAGGAAGAACTTCTTTAGTCAGAGGGTGGCGAATCTGTGGAATTCTTTGCCACAGAAGGCTGTGGAGGACAAGTCTGGGGGTGTTTTTAAGTTAAAGATTGACAGATTCTTGATTAGTCAGGGTGTCAAGGGTTATGGGGAGAAGGCAGGAAAATGGGGTTGAGAGGGAAAGATAGATGAGCCATGAGTGAATGGCAGAGTAGAGTAGACTCGATGGGCCGAATGGCCTAATTCTGCCCCCATGACTTATAACCTTATGAACTTATGAAGTGGCAAAGTAGATCAAGGAGAAATTGGTGGACGTGAGAGAAAACAAGTTGCAGGACTCCTGAGAAATGAGCCTGGAAGGGGACGAAGGGATTGCATTGATGGGTTGAATGGTCTCTTTTCATGCAGTAGGAAGATTAAATATCAATGGAGCATATCAACCAGAGGGACATGACTTGGAAATCTTCCCGTTCACACAGGCCTGAAAGTCTTGAGCCTGCTGCCATCCGGGTGATAGGCCTGCTTGCTCCAGATTAAAGCTCGGATCACAATGGCTATTACGCTCAATTCAGAACAGAACATCGATGTTAAGCCTTTAAAATTGCAGCAATTCCCAAATTCCTCATGTGCACTGTCAGGTGTGGAATGACAAAGGAGAAGATTGAATCTGATAGCTCAATCCACCACTGAACACCATCATTCACAGAGAAAGAAAATTACATTTCTCTTGGTCCTGGGAAAATAAGTTGCATCTTTGCTTAACGTTTACGTATTGGCCATTTTATTGCAGGGAGACTTTGAGGTGTTCCAATGTGAATTCAGCATCAATTCAATCTTCCGTGGGGAAAATAAAGGACAGGGGTCAGGACAAGTATGTCTGTGATCACTAACGCAAAACATGCTGGAAATACAAAATAAAACAGTAAAAGCATAAATGGCAAGTCAAGGATCAAAGAGAAAAATAAAGTTAATGCTTCAAATCAACAATCATTCAGTCAAACTTCTACTGATAAGTCACTAAGCAAAACATTTATGTTTCTCCTCCTTCACAGATGTTGCCTAGGTATTTGAGGCTTTTAGTTTTATTTCAGCGTGATAAGATGCTGTGTCGGCTTTTTAATGCACTGAACAATATAACAGACGCAATAATAGAGAGACACAAAGTTCTGGAGTAAGTCAGCGGGTAAGGCAGCATCTCTGGAGGAAAGGAATAGGGACGTTTGGGGTCGAGACCCCTCTTCAGACTGAGTGTCGGGGAGAGGGAGATGAGAGATATGAAAAGGTACATAGAACAAATTAATGAAAGATATGCAAAAAGACAGATCAAAGCCAGTAACGATGATTGTGGAAAGGTGGAGCCCACACTGGTCCATTGTTGGCTGTGGGGAAGGGGACAATGAGTGATACAAACAGTGATACTCAGCAGAATGACAGTGAAGCTGATACAATGACAGGTGGGGGAGGGACAGAGAGAGAGGGTATACAAGGATTACCTAGAGGTAGAGAGTTAGAGAAGCAGACATCATTTTATGCAAACAGATATTTAGCCTCATCTTCAGAAGGGTTCTGGTAATTGTTCAGAAGAACTTTAGAGAAAGAGCTACATAATCCTGAAAAATAATATTCATGCTGCACGTTTCATTCGTCTAGAGTTTTCCCACATCTTCCCCGAGTTATGGTGATAGAAACCCTTCAATCTGAATTCAACTTGTTTTGTAGCTGGGGCCTAGTTTTTTTTAATTCACTTTACTACCCGAGCACACTCTAGATTAATTATATGATTGGTCTTGGGTCTTGGTTTAACCAATCAGTTACCACAATTAGAGTGGTAGAGTCATACAGTGTGGAAACAGGCCCTTCAGCCCAACCTGCCCATGCTGACCAACATGCCCCATCTCCACTAGTCGCACCTGCCTGTGTTTTGCCCATATCCCCCGAAACCTATCCTATCCGTGTACCTGTCTAAATGCTTATTTAATGTTGTGAGAGTAAATTCCTGGAAAAATGGCTGGTGTTTGTCAGATTCCCTCCAAATTGGTTTGCATATTAAATGATCAATGTAAAAAAACAAGTTCCATAAATACCTTTGGTGCAAATCACGTAGCAAGCCAGCATTCTAATGAACAAAATCACATCTTACCATATCTATTTAAGCTGGTTAGCACTTAGCCAAAGGAAATACCAACAAATTGACATAGATTATGGTAAGAAAGACCTGCATTTTAGTAGTCTTTCACAGTACCTCAAAGATTACCAGCCTATAGATTGCCGTTTCTTGTGTTTTCCATTACGATATACAAAATGTAAGGCTAATTTTAAGAACAGCCTTGTCTCAGAAACAGCAAGGTGACAATGACCAGATAATCTGTGGGGTTTTTAAACTGTTTTTTTGGTTGAGGAATAAAAGGAATAAAAGATGGGCCAAAACATGAGGAATAACTTTCTTCAAACTGGTGCCGTGGGATCTTTTCCTTGAGAGAGTAGAGTGCACCTTAGCTTAGTTCATCTCATCCAAATGTCAGAATCTCCAACAAAGCAGCATCATCTTAAGAGTGTCGGCGATATAATTTTTATTGCTTGGGTTTCTGGAGGAAGATTTGAACCCACAACCATCTGAATTAGAAACAAGAGTACAGGCTCTCATTGGCTTACGTAATAGGTGACTTTCAAATACCATCTGCTGGAGCCTCAAAGTATCACAAAAGATGCTCTTAAAATCACTGCAAAATAATGATGAAGAAAGGTCGCGCCCCGAAAGATTACCCAACCCATCTCTCCAGAGAGGCTGCCTGTTCCGCTGAGTTGCTCCACCATTTTGTGTCTATCTTCTGCAAAAGGATGATGTGGATTACATTGAGTGATGTTAATTCTACAACACAGAAACAGGCTCCTTGTCACAAATGGTTTCAGCAACCATTTATTTTCAATGAGCCCCCATCCACTTATCTAAATAGCATCTGTATCGCCTCCCATTTCTTTCTCCTTAAACCAATTCAGCATCTACCCACCAATTCATAGAGAAATTGCATAGTAGGTTTCAGGAAATTATTTCCCATGGGTGTATAATATAAAATGCACTTGTGCCTTTTACAAATGCATTTTATATTTCTCACGCATGGGATGTGAGAGTAATTGAGATGCGAGATTGCAGGGATTTGACTAGGAGACCAGTCAAAGCAAAGGGCGGCACGGTGGCGCAGCGGTAGAGTTGCTGCCTTACAGCAAATGCAGTGCCAGAGACTCAGGTTCGATCCTGACTACGGGCGCCATCTGTACGGAGTTTGTACGTTCTCCCCATGACGTGCGTGGGTTTTCTCCGAGATCTTCGGTTTCCTCCCACACTCCAAAGACGTACAGGTATGTAGGTTAATTGACTGGGTAAATGTAAAAATTGTCCCTAGTGCTTGTAGTATTGTGTTAATGTGCAGGGATCGCTGGGCGGCACAGACTCGGCGGGCCGAAAGGCCTGTTTCCGCGCTGTATCTCTAAAAAAATATCTAAATCTAAAATCTAAATCTCCTGAGTGCTACTTTGGTCCAGGTTTTATATTCTCGAATGACAAGATTGCACTGAAACTCGATTAACAGTAAAACTAGGGCTTGATTACAGAATGGAGCTCAGAAAGACTTAATTAGGTAACAAACAGAATAAAATGATTATCCACAAGTTTAACTTTGTTGACAGCAGACCCAATTTTCTTTTACAATCTTGTTCCATGAACCAAGTGGGCAAATATGATCTGGTTCCAGCAGGAATCTAAGTAAGAATTTCTAATCCCAAGAACATTATTCCCTCTGATTTTGGGGTTATGTTGGGCTCCAACTTCAGATTTACACAAGAATCTTAACATTGATTAAACGTACACTGTGAATGGTTCAATTGTCGTCATGTATAGTCTTTAGTCTTTAGCCTTTAGATTTATAGCATGGAAATAAGCCCTTCAGCCCATCGTCCGACCAGCGATCACACCATAACTAGCACTATCCGACACAATGGGGACTATTTATAATTTTCAGAGGTCAATTAACCTACAAACCTGTACGTGTTTGGGGGGTGGGAGGAAACTGGAGCACCCAAAGAAAACCCATGTGGTCACAGGGAGAAAGTGCAAACTCCATACAGACAGCACCCGTAGTCAGGATCGAACCCCGGTCTCTGGCGCTGCAAGCACTGTAAAGCAGCAACTCTACTGCCGCGCCACTGTGCTGCCCTAACTTTCAGCTGACTGGGCAGCACCCAACAAGAAGCTGTTCACTGTACCTTGGTACGCATGGCAATAAACTAAACTAAACTAAACTAAAACTATTAGATTTGCATTTTCTTGCTAAACTTTCTTTCGGTCATGGTGGCGCAGAGGTAGAGTTGCTGCCTTACAGCGAATGCAGCGCCGGAGACCCGGGTTCGATCCCGACTACGGGCGCCGTCTGTACGGCGTTTGTACGTTCTCCCCGTGACCTGCGTGGGTTTTCTCCGAGATCTTCGGTTTCCTCCCACATTCCAAAGACGTACAGGTATGTTAGTTAATTGGCTTGGTAAATGTAAAAATTGTCCCTGGTGGGTGAAGGATAGTGTTAATGTGTGGGGATCGCTGGTCAACGCGGACTCAGTGGGCCAAAGGGCTTGTTTCCACACTGTCTCTCTAAACTAAACAGAAGGAAAACATCGTTCATGGACGAAGTGATATTGTGCACCTCTCTGCATTCAGGATACCTACACACCCATGAAGGCAATCTTTGCATCCTGGATAGGGATTGTAATATAATTGTATAATAGTTTCATTTGTTATATTTGTTTGTGTTGTATTCTGGTGGTGGGTTCCGTTTTGTTTTATTGCATTATAAATATTATTTTTAAATAATTGAATACATTTTTTGAATTAAAAAAAAATGAAGGTGATCTTGACAGGAAGGGATGAATAACGACTCCAACAATAAGTGATAATTTTCCAAAATGATCATCTTTAATGACGAGGTGCGAAAGAGTGCATTTTTCTACCATTCCATTTTATGTCATGTATTTTGTTTCCAAAGTCTTGGCCTTTGGAATTCTTGCGTAAATCTGAAGTTGGAGCCCAACATTCGGTAACTCCAAAGTCAGAGGGAATAATGTTCTTGAGATTAGAAATTCTTACTTAGATTCCTGCTGGAATTTCAGATCAGATTTGGTCACATGGTTGTTCATGGAACAACGCTGTCAAAGAAAATGGAATCTCGTGTCAACAAAGTTGAACTTGTGGGTAATCATTTCATCTCATTATGAATATCTCCTGTCAGAACACCTCCCTTTCTCAATAAACCTTGTTCAATGGACCAGATTTATGGTCAGTGAATCTAAATTGTACACTATTCCTACCTGAGTATACCCTGGATTCACCCCAGTTGTGGCTAAGCCAGCCAACCCAGGTAATGGAACTTGTGAATGACAAAACCAAGTACATTTCTTTGTGGATTAAAATCCAGAGATGGGCTCTATTGGTGTAATAATAATAATAATAATAATAATGCATTACATTTATATAGCGCTTTTCAAACACTCAAAGACGCTTTACAGGGATTACTAGAACATAGAGAAGAAAATAAATAGATAAATAAGTAAACAAACAGAAAAAGGAGACAGAAGGTGAGGTGACGGTCAGTGGTTGAAGGCAGTGCTGAACAGGTGAGACTTCAGTGATGTTTTGAATGTGGTGAGTGAGGAGGAGTCTCTGACGGTTTGGGGTAGTGAGTTCCAGAGGGTGGGAGCAGCGATGGAGAAAGCCCTGTCCCCCAGGATCTGAGTTTGGTCCGGATGGGGGGGGACAGGAGGTTGGCAGCAGCAGAGCGGAGGGTGGAGGTGGGAGTGTATCTGTGGAGGTCAGTCAGGTGTATTCTCTTATATTTTACGTTCAATTTCTCAGAGAAACATCCTTCCAAATAGTCTATTTTATGCAAATCTAAAACAGCACCCGACTTAATTTGCACTAAATAATAGTTTATTTTGCACTTGTAATGTGCAACATCTCAATTGTCTTAGCGTTTGACTCAATATAGATTTATAAAACATTACATATAAAATTTCTCATTTGTAGATTTAACAGCTCATGGGCTTAATTAACTCTTTTGAAATATGATGAAGACTGCAGATGTAAATGTAAGTTTGCAATAAAATACAAGGTCCATTCCCTCCATAAATGCTGCCCGATCCATTGAATTACTCAGTGGGTCAAGCAGCATCTGTGGAAGGAATGGACTGATAGCATTCCCCCCATGCCCTCCCCACCTCCCACCCCCCCCAACTTTTCTTTCCCAGCATTCTTCCCCCTTCTTCAATTGGTCTGAAGACCGTCACTCTATCCTCCCTTGCAAAGCTTGTCTCCGCTACGAAACCTGCAACCTGCCCCCTTGATCCTGCCCCCACTGCCCTTCTGAAGGATGTCATTGCAATAGCCGGTCCCAGCATCCTCTCTATTATCAACAGTTCTCTGGCCACTGGCACTGTTCCAACCAGTTTCAAGCACGCGGTGGTCCAGCCCCTACTGAAAAAACCTAACCTAGACCCCACCTTGCCTAGCAACTACAGACCCATTTCCAAACTGCCATTCCTGTCAAAAGTCCTTGAAAAGGCAATCCTAAACCAATTAGTGCCCTACCTGCACCAAAACACCATCTTGGAAAGTTTCCAGTCAGGTTTCAGAGCCCACCACAGCACAGAGTCTGCCTTGTTGAAGGTACACAACGACCTGCTTCTCGCCATCGACACCGGCGACTGTGCAATCCTGCTCCTTCTCGACCTCAGCGCAGCGTTCGATACAGTGGACCACACCATCCTTATTGACCGTCTCCGGTACGCGGTTGGCATTGATGGCACTGCCCTGAGCTGGTTCGCTTCGTACCTCAAAGATAGGAGTTTCGCCATCAACATAGGCAGTTATTCCTCTGCTCCAGCTAGCCTCTCCTGCGGAGTTCCACAAGGCTCCATCCTAGGCCCCATTCTCTTCTCTCTACACATGCTCCCCCTTGGCCAAATCATTCAAAGGCACGGCATTTCTTTCCACTGCTATGCCGATGACACTCAGCTTTACCTCCCCCTGAAACCCAACAACCAGTCAAATTTAAACAGCCTCTTACACTGCCTTGAGGACATAAAATGTTGGATGGCACAGAACTTCCTCCAATTAAATGAGAGCAAGTCTGAGGTCATCCTATTCGGCCCCCCCGACTCCATCAAATCGATAACAGGCAGTCTTGGAAGTCTATCCTGCCTAGTCAAACCGCATGTCAAAAACCTCGGCATGATATTTGACTCTGCATTAAAATTTGATAAGCAAGTCAACGCTGTGGTAAAAGCCAGCTTCTTCCAACTTCGAACCATAGCTAAAATCAAACCTTTCCTCCAATTCGACGACACAGAAAAAATCATTCACGCTTTCATTTCCTCCCGCCTAGACTACTGCAACTCCCTATACACTGGGATCAGCCAATCTTCCCTGTCCCGCCTGCAACTGGTCCAAAATGCCGCAGCAAGACTCCTGACGGGTACCCGTAAAAGGGACCACATCACCCCGATTCTGGCCTCTCTCCACTGGCTCCCTGTACGGTACAGAATCAACTTCAAGCTCCTCCTATTCACATATAAAGCCCTAAATGGACACTCCCCGCCCTACATCAAAAAATTTCTAACCCCCCTCTCTAACTCCAGGTCCCTCAGGTCGGCCGACTTGGGGCTATTCACTATCCCGCGGTCTAGGCTTAAGCTCAGGGGTGACCGCGCTTTTGCGGTTGCAGCTCCTAGACTGTGGAACAGCATCCCTCTCCCCATCAGAACTGCCTCCTCCATCGACTCCTTTAAGTCCAGGCTCAAAACCTATTTCTACTCCCTAGCGTTTGAGGCTCATTGAGGAGGCGCTGTGAACTGTTTGCGTGCTACTGTATGTTTTCATTTTTTTTCTATTGGAACCTAATCAGATGTACAGCACTTTGGTCAACGTGGGTTGTTTTTAAATGTGCTATACAAATAAAATTGACTTGACTTGACTTGAAGAAAGGCCTTGATCCGAAATGTCATCTGCCCATTCCCTCCACAGATGCTGCCCTTGACCTGCTAAGTTCCTCCAGCATCTTTTGTATTTTGTTCAATATTGCAGTATCCGTGGTTTCTAGTGTCACCATAAGTTTACAATACTCATCCTGGAAGCAAGTCTCAATGGAAAGAATGTCAGTGTCTCACTGGTTGGTCACCTTGTCCAGGGCCAGGAAATTCAGGACTATCTATCTATCTATCTATCTCAGGCATAGACTAGACACACCCCGGAAGTGTCTAATGTGAGATAAAGGGACACACAGGTGACCTTCTCAGGCTTCCAGTGTTACAACGGGTCTCAGCAATGGTGACTCAAATTTGAATTAATTGATTCTTTTATTGAAGCAAACTTGGAGTGAAAATAAACGGTGTACCAATAAGATAAGACCTCAGGTGAAGCTATTAGCATCTCATATAAAATGTAAATAAACTGTTTGCCAATAGGATAAGACCTCGGGTGAAGCTATTAGCATCTCATATAAAATGTAAATAAACTGTGTACCAATAAGATAAGACCTCGGGTGAAGCTATCAGCATCTCATATAAAATGTCCAGTACTGGAAGTACTTAACAAATCAGGCAACATCCGTGGAGAGAGAGGAAGGATTAATATTTCAGGCTGACCATTGTTCTGATGATTTTAATTCTTTCCTTCTCTCCATGATCATTGCCTGACCTGACCTGAGCATTTCCTTTAGTTTAGTTTAGTTTACAGAAACAGTGTGGAAACAGGCCCTTTGGCTCACTAAGTCCATGCCGATCAGCGATCCCCGCACACTAACACTATCCTACACGCGAGGGACATTTTACAATTTTTTTAACCAAACCCAATTAACCTGCAAACCTGTAGTGTGGGAGGAAACCGGAGCACCCAGGGGAAAACCTAGGTGGAACTTACAAACTCCGTACAGATAGCACCCGTAGGCAGGATCGAACCTGGGTCTCTGGCGCTGTAAGGCAGCAACTCTACCGCTGTGCCACTGTGCCACTGTTTCCGTTTCATGTAAGATCTCCATCTCTTGTCACGTTTTGATTTTGAGTTGTTTTTTACACATATGGGAGGCTGGTGTCACCAGAAAGGTAAACGTTTACTACCCGTGCCAATACGTTTTGTAGAATATGTTCCAGCACTGGATGTGTGCAAATGTACACCAGACTATAGGCAGATCTCCAGTAACCTCAGAGAAGCAGTCTAAGTGACACTCACATCATTTTTTCCATGTATCGGTAACATTCCAACCAAGCTACAATGGTTAAGTAGTGCACCCCCACAGCAAATTAATATTCTGTTTTCTGAATGGCTAGAAACATATGAAACTGTACTCCAGCTTATCAGAGGATACATTTTAGAAATGCAGAGCTTACATATAGTAACTATCCTAACAAAAACTTTCATTTAGAATCTAAAATGAGTTCCCTGCATCAGACGGCTGTAAAGCTGCTGTGATTAATGACAAGGACAGTTTTATCAGCATAATCAGTGATGAAATCTGAAACTTAATGCCAAGTTAAACCTGCTCTTCAAAGTATTTTGCCAATAGAATAAATACATCAAAATATTGTGTTTCAATGCTACATTTTTTATGAGCTAAATGAAGATTGACTTCAGGTGACCGCTGCGATGTGTTTGTCTCATCAAAGATAAAGGCAAATGATAGTATTAGCAGATTGTGTTCCAGGAGTCGTGCTCTGTCTGGATACACAGTGAATCTAAAGCTTCTTCACAAAGTGGCCAAAGTTCTGACCTTTCTTGTTTCTGAAGGGAAATAGATCAACGCGCATGCAATGAAGATGGACACAAAATGCTGGAATAACTCAGTGGGACAGGCAGCATCTCTGGAGAGGAGGAATGGGTGACGTTTCGGGTCGAGACCCTTCTTCAGACTCAACATGCATGCAATGTCCTGACTACCAATCAAACCCTAACTATACCCCATCACCTCACTCTCACATAAATTACAGATGTAGAACAATTTTAGTATAGTTTGGTTTGGTTTAGTTTAGTTTAGTTTAGTTTAGTTTAGTTTAGTTTAGTTTAGTTTAGTTTAGTTTAGTTTAGTTTAGTTTAGTTTAGTTTAGTTTAGTTTAGTTTAGTTTAGTTTAGTTTAGTTTGGTTTAGTTTGGTTTGGTTTGGTTTGGTTTGGTTTGGTTTGGTTTGGTTTGGTTTGGTTTGGTTTGGTTTGGTTTGGTTTGGTTTGGTTTGGTTTGGTTTGGTTTGGTTTGGTTTAGTTTAGTTTGGTTTAGTTTAGTTTAGTTTAGTTTGGTTTAGTTTAGTTTAGTTTAGTTTGGTTTAGTTTAGTTTAGTTTAGTTTAGTTTAGTTTAGTTTAGTATAGTTTAGTATAGTTTAGTTTAGTTTAGTTTAGTTTAGTTTAGTTTAGTTTAGTTTAGTTTAGTTTAGTTTAGTTTAGTTTAGTTTAGTTTGGTGAATCAGCACAGAAACAGGCACTTCGGCCCACCGAGTCGGTACCTACCAGTGATCCCCGCACACTAACACTACCCTACACACACTAGGGACCATTTACATTGATATCACTCCAATTAACCTACAAAGCTGTACGTCTTTGGAGTGTGGGAGGAAACGGAAGATCCTGGAGAAAACCCACGCAGGTCATGGGGAGAACGGACAAACTCCATACAGACAGCACCCATAGTCAGGATCAAACTAGGGTCCCTGGCGCTGTCAGCCAGCAACTCTATCGCTGCACCACCCACCGCCCCCCCCCCCTAAATGATCAAGTTTGCCCCCAAAGGACCAGGAGTCTTTGGTTTAAAAGTTGTCTCAGCCCACGTGGGACCATTTCAAAGTCTTCAAACAGGTTTATTGATAAGTGCAATTTGTAACGTGAACATTCTGAGTATTTATCTGGGAGAAAGGCAGAGAGGGAGGCATGTGGTGGAGAGGAGTGGGTTGGCAGAAAATTTGTTCATTTTCAAAGAGTCACACAGAGCATGGAAACAGGCCCTTCGGTCCAACAGGTCCAAGGTGCCCAACAGCTAGTTCCCCTTGTCTGTGCTTGGCCCATACCTCTCCAATCTTTCCCCCACCCCCTCATCCCCTGCCATGTCCCTGTCCAAGTGTCTATTAAATGTGCAATTGCAGCCACTTCTACCACTTCCTCTGGAGACTCGTTCCATATGTGCACCAACCTTTGTGTGGGAAAGTTGTCTCTCAAGTCCCTTTTAAATCTTAAATATTTAAATTCAAGTCACTTTAAACCTATGCTTTCTAGTTTTAGGTTACCACACTCAAGGGAAAAGACCGTGGCTATGGGCTTTATCTCTGCCCTCGTGATTCTATAAGCCTGTGTAAGGTTATCCCTCAGCCTCCCTCACTCGATGGGGAAGTGGCTGCATTAAATGAATGGGCCAGAATGAATGGCCAAGCCATGTACACACCTCTAGCTTTCCCACCATGATCTACCTATTCTCCGCCTTTGATTTGGGCCAACACTTTGGTCTATGTTTTTCCTTCATTGAATAGCACCATTTTCTTTTTTTAAAAAGGTCCTAAATAGAAAAGCAAAAGATTTAGGAATAACCATGCATATTCATGAAAGGGAGCACCGACTATTTCTGTAACCTGTGCAATTTTTGTTGTAATTTCTAGAAAGCGGAGCAACAATTTGTTCTACCCACCCATGCTGCAACTGATTTTGTCAACTACATTTATCACTGCTAAACTCGACTTGATGCAGCTCCATAGGACATATATTAGGCCACATTTGGAGCACTGCGTACAGTTCTGGTCACCCCCTTACAGGAAAGATGTGGAGGCTTTGGAGAGGGTGCAGAGGAGGTTTTCCAGAATGCCGCCTGGATTAGGAGGTTCAGTTACAGGGAGAAGTGGGATAGACTTGGATTGTTTTCTCTGGAGCGTCAAACGTTGAGAGGAGATTTGATGGAAGTGTATATAATTATGAGAAGCATAGATAAGGTAGATAGTCAGAACTTTTTAACAGGTCGGAAATGTCCAACAGTAAAGGGCATAGCTGTAAGGTGAGAGGGGGAAGGTTTAATGGAGATGTGCAGGGCAAGTTTTTTACACAAAGGATGGTCTTCTTCTTCTTCATTCATGTCCATCATCCATGTCTCAAATGTTGACATCGCTGTCATCGCCCGTCCTGAAAAGGACGCAAGCTTCCGGCGACAATCAGTGGGAGCCATGACTTGTACAATAAATGATGGTGGTAGCAGAATTAGCTCAGGCCACTTCCAGTTTCTAGCCCCGCGACATGGACGCTTCTGCTACGGGGCCACAGAGGGTGGTGGGGGCCTGAAACACACTGCCAGGGATGGTGGTGGAGGCAGGTAATGACAGTGCCGTAGATGGGCTCATGGATATGCCGGGAAGGGGAGGGATATAGATCGCTTGCAGGCAGATGATATCGGTTCAGCTAGGCTTCATGTTCGCCATAAATATTCTGGGCTGAAGAGCCCGTTCCTGTGCTACACTGTTCTCTGTTCGATGTTCATTGTAAATGAGGATGAATTTCCAAGCAGGAAGATATCTTTTAGCTCACTCGAAATCCAATGGAAAAATTAAAGTGATGTGCTAATGAAGGTGGCAATTAATTTGAACAGACCCTGAGCAGGCTGTGTCAAAATTCCTTGCAAACAATTCATAAGTGGTGCATGCCTTACTGAAACATGACTTGGGTCAACCAAATGCATTCCCAATGACAGTGCATGCATTAAATATCAATGTAAGACCTTTTAGTGATAAGGCTCTCATGTTTCTTACAACCCGCATCGACAGTAACCGTGCGAGACGTGAGAGAGAGGAAAGGAAAAGAGGTGGAGGAGTTATGCTACTGATCAGGGAGTCTGCCACACGCCACTCAGAGAAAACATACTGGAGGGTTTGTCCGCTGAGGTGGTGTTTAAAGATAAGAAGGGTGCATGTACTCTAATGGGATTGTACTGTAAGCCTTTCAATAGCAAGTGTGAAATAGAGAAACAGGCATGTGGGCAGATTACCAAAAGACGCCAAAGCTACAGAGAGTTGTGAATTTGTGCAATCACACAGAGAGTTGTGAATTTGTGCAATCACACAGAGAGTTGTAAATTGGTGCAATCACACAGAGAGTTGTGAATTTGTGCAATCACACAGAGAGTTGTGAATTGGCACAATCACACAGAGAGTTGTGAATTTGTGCAATCACACAGAGAGTTGTGAATTGGTGGAATTCTCTGCCTCAGAAGGCAGTGGAGGCCGATTCACCGGATGCATTCAAAAGGGACTTAGATAGAGCTCTTAGGGCTAACAGAATCAAGGGGTATGGGGAGAAGGCAAAAACGGGGTACTGATTGTGGATGATCAGCCATGATCACATTGAATGGCGATGCTGGCGAGAAGGGCCAAATGGCCTCCTCCTGCACCTATTGTTTATGTATCTATGCATCTATGTATCTGCAGCGTTGACAGTGGGTGAATTCACCTTCCCCAATATTGCTTCCAACTGTTTCCAAGACGGTGCCCAACACAGGCGACTATTTGTGTGCTAGCCACAGAAACAGATCTACAAACTCACATTACATTCGCTTCACACTCTTAAATATGTATACTGTGAAGGGATTGATTGTAATCATGTATCGTCTTTCTGTTGCCTGGTTAGCACACAACAAAGAGCTTTTCACTGTACCTCGGTACACGTGACAATAAAATAAATTGAACTGAACTGACCTGAACTGATCAGGTGAGACCTGCTCAGTGCCAAAGGCTTAGATGGGGAAAGATTTGTTAGGTGTATTTTAGAGGGTATCTTGAAACAGCAGGTGGACAGCCTAACCCAAGAAGGGGACATACTGGACCTTGTGTTGGGAAATGAGCCTGGCCAGGTGACTGGTGTTTCGGTGAAAGTGCATTTGGGGGATAGTGATCACAACTCCATAAGGTTTCAGATTGTTTTGTATAAGGATAAGTGTGGACCATGTGGGAAGGTGCTAAATTGGAGTAATGCAAATGACAATGTTATTAGGCAGGAGCTTGGAAGGGTGCATCGGGAGCAGTTGTTATTGGGTAAGTCCTCATTGGACATTTGGGAGTCATTTAAAGACCAGTTTGTCGAAGTTCAAGACCAACCTGTTCTAATTAGGAGGAGAAATAAATGGCAAAGTAAGGAAACCTTGGATGACCTTACATCCAAGATTGTAAATATGTTGAAAATGATAAGGAAATACATGCAAGGTTTAACAAGATGAGAACAGACAGGGCCTCTGAGGGATAAAAAGCAAGGAGGAAAGAATTAAAGGGACCACAAAATGCCTTTGGCAAGTGGATTAAAGGAAATGCCAAGACTTTTTATACCTACATTAATAACTAAAGTGTAACCTGGGAGAAGGTAGGTCCACTCAAGAAAAAAGAGGGGATTTTGCGCTCAGAATCAGGGGATGTAGGCGAGCTACTAAACAAATCATTTTCATCAAGGACAAAGGCACGGAGGGCAGTGAGGTCAGTGTGGAGAATACTAATGTACAACGGCAGCTTGAGATTACAAAAGAGGAGAAGTTGGAGCTCTTGAGGAGCATTAAAAAAGATAAATCCCGAGGGCCTGACAGGATCTGTCCCAAGTTATTGAGTAAGGCATGCGAGGAGTTGGTGGGTCTTTGACGAAAATCGTTACATCTTCACCAGCCACAGGCAAGGTCCCGGAGAACTAAAGAGTGGCCTATGATGCTCCTTTGTTTAAGACGGGAAATAGAGAGAATCCAGGGAACTATAGGCCAGTGAGCCTCACGTCAGTGGTAGGAAGCTACTGGAGAGGATTTGTCGGGATAGGATTCACTCCCATTTGAAAGAGAATTGGTTAATTAGGGACAGTCAGCATGACTTTGTACACGACAGGTCATGCCTTACTAACTTGATCAAGTTTTTTGAGGTGATTGATGAGGGTAGGGCTGTTGATGTTGTCTACATGGCTTTTAGCAGCACATTTGGCAAAGTCCCCCTTGGGACACTGATCCAGAAGATTAAGATGCATAGGATTAACTGTGACTTGGTCAGATGGATTCAGAACCTGCTTACTGATGGAAGACAGGGGTTGTGGTGGAAAGACAATCTTTCCAGCTGGAGATCCGTGACCAATGATCTACAGGGATCTGTGCTGGGGCCTCGTTAGATGTGAGATGTATAAATGACTCGGACGTAAATCTAGATGGATTGGTCTAGGGTCTCGACCCGAAACGTCACCCATTCCTTCTCTCCTGAGATGCTGCCTGACCTGCTGAGTTACTCCAGCATTTTGTGAAATAGATGGATTGGTTGGTAAGTATTGCAGATGTCACCAAGATTGCTGGGGTTGCAGACTGTAGGGAAGGTTGTCAAAGTATACAGTGGGATATAGATCAGCTACAGATATTAGTGGAGAAATGGCAGATGAAGTTTAATATAAGCAAATGTGCGGGTTTGCACTTTGGGAGGTCAAATGTAAGGAGAAATATACAATTAACGGCAAGACAATTAACAGCATGATATACAGAGGGACCTTGCAGCTCAAGTACATAACTCCCTGAAAATGGCAACATAGATAGAGTGGTAAAGAAGGCATATGGTATGCTTGCCTTCATTGGTCAGGGCATTGAGAATAAGGGTCAGGAAGTCATGATGCAGCTTTATAAGATTTTGGTTAGGCTGTATTTGGAGTATTGCACACAGTTCTGGTCGCCCCATTACAGGAAAGATGTGGATGTTTGGAGAGGGTGTAGGGGAGGTTTAAAACGGGTATTAGCGACAGGGAGAGGTTGGGCAGACTTGGGTTGTTTACTCTGGAAGACTGGAGATTGAGCAGAGACCTGATAGAAATGTATAAAATTATGAGAGGCATAGACAGTCAGAACATTTTTCTCAGTCTAGAAATATCAAATATAAAGGTGCATAAGGTGAAAGGGGCAAAGCATAACGGAGATGTGCAGGGCATGTATTTTGACGCAGAGGGTAGTGAGTGCCTGGGGCACTCATGGTGTAGTGGTAGAGTTGCTCCCTTACAGCGCTGATAGTGCTAGAGACCTGGGTTTGAACCTGACTACGGGCGCTGTCTGTACAGAGTTTGTACTTTCTCCCCGTGACCCCATGGGTTTTCTCGGAGATCTTCGGTTTCCTCCCACACTCCAAAGACGTACAGGTTTGTAGGTTAGTTGGCTTGGTATGAATGTAAAATTGGCCCTAGTGTATATTGGATAGTGTTAATGTGCGGGGATCGCTGATCGGTGCCGACTCGGTGGGCCAAGGGGCACTGTATCTCTAAACTAAACTAAAAACTCTGTGGGAGGTGGTAGTGGATGTAGATATAGTAGTGGTATTTAAGACACTTTTAGATAGACACAGGGAATGGAGGGATATGAATTATATGCAGACAGGTAAGATCTGGTCTTAGCATTATGTTCACCACAGGCATTGTGGGCTGATAGACCTAGTCCCTGTGCTGTGTTGGTCTATGTTGTCTGTTCTAAGAGCTGCATCTGATGATGGGGAACTTTGAAAAATGCTGCTGAGTCATGTACATTAATTTTCACATGAATAAGCATGCATGCCAGGACCCATACTGCTTATTGGTACTTGTTGGAATGATTTAGAGTGGTATCCCTTTTCTTTATTATAGTCTAGTGCATCAATATGTAGAACTATTTGACACACTTTCAACTGCATTTTGGGTTCATGCATATCACCAACAAGGCCGGCACTTATTGCCAACTCATCCTGATGACAAGATCACAAGGAATCATTAAGTTGGACATTCTGTCATGAATTGTTATATTTTTTGTGTTACATCAAGCATTTTTATCAGGTCGAGTCAAGAGTGTTTTATTGTCTTGAAATGGAACAATAAAACTCTTACTTGCAGCAGCACAACAGCTGTGCAGAGTACTCTGTAAATCCCATAATAAACAACAAAACATTCAGTGTGTGTTTGTATATATCAATACATACAAAACAAGTAAACAAATAAACACACATTAATAGTGCAAAGGCAAAAGCAATGCCCCAAGTCTATGTAGTGTAAGAAAATAACTGCAGATATTGGTACAAATCGAAGGTATTTATTTCACAAAATGCTGGAGTAACTCAGCAGGTCAGGCAGCATCTCAGGAGAGAAGGAATGGGTGACGTTTCGGGTCGAGACCCTTCTTCAGACTGATGTCAGGGGGGCGGGACAAAGGAAGGATATGGAAGGATATGGAGAGTCCTGGGTAACCACCTTTTTCCAGGTAAGTTCTACTTTATTGGAATTGCTTCCATCTATCCCATTGCCATTGCCCTGACCGCAAACCCCTTGAAAACCAAACCTTCCTGGTGTCTCTCTAGCCATCGCTAATCACCTGTCCCCGTTCCCCAAACTTAAATAACCATTCCGTTATATAGTATCTCTGATGGTGGAAAAGCATCCAAGATACCAAAGATGGGTCTCCATAGATGCTGCCTGTCCCGCTGAGTTACTCCAGCATTTTGTGTCTACCTTCAAGATGGTTCAGAGAGGCCTAATGAAAAATAGAATTGATTCAAAGTCAATGTAATGAAACCAATGTCATGACAATCCCTTAGTCATGAATCCAGAGTAATATTCCTGAACATAAGTGTGAGGCATGTGTTTGCTTCCCAGAACTCCTGATATTTGGTTCCTAACTGGAGTGTTGGCGCCCTCTAGCTGCTGTACACTTGTCTTTGTTTTCCAGTGCTCTGCTGTGACAAGGAATGAAGAGGCAAATGTTTATTTGTCATGTGCACCCGATACGAACCGAAACAATGACATTCTCACTTTGCCGCAGCTTTACAGGCACAACAACAAAGAAAATATAATAACTTATCAGTTGCTGCAAGTAAACTAGACCATGAGGGTGCAAGAACCAAAGTACTTAGGAAGATCTATGCAAGTGGATGCTGGAACTCAGAAAAATAGATTTCCTTCCCACCCCCTCACCAACCTCACCTCCCAACCCCAACCAATCCCCCGGAGTGCAACACAGCTTTTGGTAGAAGGTTGATACTCAAATGGCTAAAAAATGACCTAGATGCCTTGTGTGACATTGAACAAATGCTGGAGTAGTCCACGTCTCTAATCCCCAATGCTCTACAGCACCAAGGCCCAAAATCTCATTCACAATAGTCCAGCCTCATGCACGTAAAGCCATTTCCCCAAAACCTCCCACATTGTGGGAAGTAGAGACCAGACAGCGAAGATTTCACGGTAGGTGTAGGCCTGTTGGTAGAAAGGGGGGAAGGTCGGGGGGGGGGGGTTGTTTGGGCATTTGGTGTAAATGATGGGAGGAGGAGACAATGTTGTAGCAGTATCAGATTGGGTGAGAAGATGGAGAGAGAATTGCAGGTGTGAAGAACATGTTGGAGAGACCAGAGATGTGGTGGAAAGAGGATAACAGAAGAGAGCTTGGAGGAACGTTAGAATTGGATGAGAAGATCACAAGGGAAAGAGATTTAAGATATCATGGTGATAAATGGTGAGACTATCGTATTGACAGGATAGGGTTTGGGGGTGGCTGAAGAAAAGATTAGTACCATGGAGATGATTGAAGTGTAGACAAGAGATTGGGAGGGAACCAGGGAGAGAGGTTTGTGTAGAGGTTAATGATCTCTCTGATATAAGATTGGTAACCTTGGAATGGGGAGGGAACAAGGAAAGGGCCCATAAAAGAATGGAGCAGATCACAAGACAGGGGCTGTCTACTAATATGTAGATGAAACAAGAACTTAACTTAAAAATGACATATGGTTTGAAATTCTTAGCTCCAACCAGGTACAGATAGGCCGTTTAACTATCATTGAGCAGGCCTCCTCTTGTCATAGGAGTCTTGCCCCAATCTGGCTCTTGGATTCCTCGTTTTTGATCACTCACATAATGGACCTGTTGGTGGCTAATAGTCAAGTAATAATAATACATCTGTGATTCAAAAAGAAAAGTTATGTCTGTCTATCTCATAGCCTCAAGTGATCTTGAATGTCTTCTGAAAGCAGAAGTATAAAAAATCTATTTAAATCTTGCTTAGCCTGCAAATGACCAAACAGATTTATTGAACATTAAAGGAATATCATATATCATATCATATATATACAGCCGGAAACAGGCCTTTTTCGGCCCTCCAAGTCCATGCCGCCCAGTGATCCCCGTATCCACTATCCTACACCCACTAGGGACATTTTTTTTTTTACATTTACCCAGCCAATTAACCTACATACCTGTACGTCTTTGGAGTGTGGGAGGAAACCGAAGATCTCGGAGAAAACCCACGCAGGTCACGGGGAGAACGTACAAACTCCTTACAGTGCAGCACCCGTAGTCAGGATCGAACCTGAGTCTCCGGCGCTGCATTCGCTGTAAAGCAGCAACTCTACCGCTGCGCTACCGTGCCGCCCATCAGCTGCAAACTGTTATTGTCTCAAAGATGCTTCCTTAAATTTGATGGAAAAATATTAGTAATGCTGATAGCAGTAAACCTGTACTGGCAATACTTTTAGTCACTTTTCTAAGGAATCAGGAGAAAGGAAAAGTTTAACATTTAAGTTGATTTTTTTCCCCTAAACATTGATGTTTTCAAAAGTCTTTTAAAATATTTTAAATGGTAGTGACATCATAGATAATATTTATGATCCATTTGACTATCTATTCCTGAATATTTGTCATGATTTGTAACAAAGAGATTGTTTCTCCCTAGTTTGTCTATGGAACTGCTGTGCTACCATACTGAGTCTATGGAACTGATGCGCTACTATACTGAGTCCATGGAACTGCTGCGCTACCATACTGAGTCCATGGAACTGATGCGCTGTAATGCTGACAACTATATTCTGCACTCTGTACCTTTCCCTTTGCTCTAACTGTTGTACTTGAATTTGGCTTGATTGTATTTGCGCGTAATACTATATATGATCTGATTTCCGTAGCATGCAAAACAAACTTTTGCTCGGCACACATGACAAAATAAACATCCTAAACCTAATATTTAAAAAGTAGGCATTGGTAACTTTAAAAAAAGACGCAAAGTGCTGGAGTAACTCATCAAGTCAGGTGGCATCTCTGAAGATCATGGGCAGGCGGAGTTTCAGGTCAGGACCCTTCTTCAGACTGGACATGACCTGAAACATTGACTATTCATGTTCTCCAAACATGCTGCATGACCTGCTGCGTTACTCCAGCAATCCGTGGTCTTTTCTTGTAATCGAGCATCTGCAGTTCCTTGTGTCTACAATGTTAACTTTAAATTTGCACTGCTTATTGCGATTTGGCCACAAGGTGGTGGCATAAAACAAGTTTGGCAATGCTCTATGGCTAACATATTAAAATAGGCACAGAACAGACAGTATACAATACAATACAGCTATACTTCATCCTACGCCCCAATTACTCCGTCTACGCCGCATCTGCGCCCGGGATGAGGTGTTTCAGACTAGGGCTTCCGAGATATCCTCGTTTTTCAGAAAACGGGGCTTCCCCTCCTCCATTATAGATGAGGCTCTCACTAGGGTCTCTTCTACATCCCGCAGCTCCGCTCTTGCTCCCCCTCCCCCCACTCGCAACAAGGACAGGAACCCCTCGTTCTCACCTTCCACCCCACCAGCCAGCGGATCCAACATATCATCCACCAACATTTCCGTCGCCTACAACAGGACCCCACCACTGGCCATATCTTCCCATCCCCTCCCCTCTCTGCGTTCCGCAGAGACCGTTCCCTCCGCAACTCCCTGGTCCACTCGTCCCTTCCTACCCAAACCACCCTAACCCCGGGCACTTTCCCCTGCAACCGCACGAGATGCAACACCTGTCCCTTCACCTCCCCCCTCAACTCCATCCAAGGACCCAAACAGTCTTTCCAGGTGAGACAGAGGTTCACCTGCACCTCCTCCAACCTCATCTATTGCATCCACTGCTCTAGATGTCAACTTATTTATATCGGCGAAACCAAGCGCAGGCTCAGCGATCGCTTCGCTGAACACCTGCGCTCGGTCCGCATTAACGCAACTGATCTCCTGGTGGCCCAGCACTTTAACTCCCCCTCCCATTCCCAGTCTGACCTCTCTGTCATGGGCCTCCTCCAGTGCCATAGTGAGGCCCGCCGGAAATTGGAGGAGCAGCACCTCATATTTCGCCTGGGCAGTTTGCGGCCCGGTGGTATGAACGTCGACTTCTCCAACTTCAGATAGCTCCTCTGTCCCTCCCTTCCCCTCCTCCTTCCCAGATCTCCCTCTATCTTCCTGTCTCCACCTATATCCTTCCTTTGTCCCACCCCCGACATCAGTCTGAAGAAGGGTCTCGACCCGAAACGTCACCCATTCCTTCTCTCCCGAGATGCTGCCTGACCTGCTGAGTTACTCCAGCATTTTGTGAATAAATCAATTTGTACCAGCATCTGCAGTTATTTCCTTATAGTATACTATGCATGTACTATGTACTATGCTTGTACTCTGTACTATGCTTGTATGTCTGAAGAAGGGTCTCGACCCAAAACATCACCCATTCCTTCTCTCCAGATATGCTGCCTGAACCGCTGAGTTACTCCAGCATTTTGTGTCTACCTTCGATTTAAACCAGCATCTGCAGTTCTTTCCTACACAGTATACTATGCTTTATGGATTGTTATTCCACCATATTTTCTTCTCAATTCTTTGAGTCCTGATTCTTTAATAGAGCTTCCATATAAGCAACGATTATCCACATTGGGAATTTTTGCACAAAGGTGAAAATCTTGGAATAATATTTGTGTAAGAACAATACACACATTTGCATATGATAGATGTAAATGTATTGACTTATAGAGTACTATATGAAAGCATATATTTCTCTTAGATATAACATGTTTCACTGTCTCCTTGAAAGGAAAATGACAAACAATCATGCACTGTCTGCACACTATGTTATAGGAACAATGTTGTCAAGCTGGAGAGGGTGCAGAGAAGATGTAGGAGGTTATTGCCAAGACTTGAGGGCCTGAGCTATATGGAGAGGTTGAACAAGGTAGGACTCCGTTCCTTGGAGCACAGATGAGGGGTGATCTTTTAGAGGTATACAAAATCATGGGAGTAGATCAGACAGAAGCAGAGTCTCTTGCCCAGAGAAAGGGAATCAAGAACCAGAGGACATAGGTTTAAGGATAGCGGGTGAGATTTAATAGGAACCTGAGGGGTAACTTTTTCACACAAAGGGTGGTGGGTGTATGGAACGAGCTGCCGGAGGAGGTAGTTGAGGCTGGTACTATCGCAACATTTAAGAAACATTTAGAGAACAGGTTTAGAGGGATATGGACCAAATGCAGGCAGATGAGACTAATGTAGATGGAACATATAATAATAATAATAATAATATTCATTTATTGTCATTGCAACGAGTACACCGAAATTAAAAAATAGCCAATCGTTGGTCGGTGTGGACAAGTCGGGCTGAAGGGCCTGTTTCCACGCTATGTGACTATGACTCAATGACAGTGTCAATTATGAATGCACTGTCTCTGGCCTTATGTACTATGAAAGCTGACTAAACCTACCTCTCTTATTATGACTATCTCCAGCTGCCTATTCACCTCTGCTCCAAGAACCTTCTGCAGTTTGTTCTCATTAATAACCCTTTGCCAAATTGCCCAAGCTCATTAGAAATTCATGACTGCTCATTCAGAGAATAAGGGTTTGACATATTCATAACTGGGCTAATCACAAAATCTGTATGAATTTGAAAACGGCGTGTTAGATTATCTCTTGAGCTTGTTGCCAGGGAGACCATGGTAACAATCTTCACAACATGTACAACAAAATAGCTCAGAGGCAGCTGGTGGCATTTTAAAACCCTATGCTGCCCGGCTTCATTTAAAGAATTAATTGTTAGGCCAACAAAAAACCAAATGCCACATGTTTTTTCCTAAGTTGAAAAAGCTTAAATGCCAATAATTTAAGTCACCTTCATTTTATTGTATTGAGTTTCATTACAATACAAACAATTGGATGAAAAATTCAGATCACATCTACACTGATTTATTCATGGAAAGCAATTTGAAATAATACCTTTCCAAGCTTGGTTTCTGATACTTAAAAAAAGCAATTGATGGGTTTAGATATTAAAGAACTATATATTCACAATGATCCTCACCTCGAGGAAGCACTAACATTTTATTTTAGTAATAAATATGTTGTGGATACGTAAGTACTGATTCAATAAAGTATCAGCAGGCATTAAATGTCTGAAAAAAGCAATGATGCAGTCCATTGTTTATATTCTAATGAAATGCAATGCAATAAAATTAAGGTGACTTAAAATATTGCCACAGATTGAAAGTCAAGATGATCTTTGTTATAATCTAAACAAAAAACTGTTCAGCATTCACATAAACAACTAAAATATGGCAAATGGATATAAGTTGCAGAATAAAGATATAGACAATAGACAATAGGTGCAGGAGTAGGCCATTCGGCCCTTCGAGCTAGCACCGCCATTCAATGTGATCATGGCTGATCATTCTCAATCAGTACCCCGTTCCTGCCTTCTCCCCATACCCCCTGACTCCGCTATCCTTAAGAGCTCTATCTAGCTCTCTCTTGAATGCATTCAGAGGATTGGCCTCCACTGCCTTCTAAGGCAGAGAATTTCACAGATTCACAACTCTCTGATTGAAAAGGTTTTTCCTCATCTCCATTCTAAATGGCCTACCACATTCTTAAACTGTGGCCCCTGGTTCTGGACTCCCCCAACATTGGGAACATGTTTCCTGCCTCTAACGTTTCCAACCCCTTAATAATCTTATACGTTTCGATAAGATCCCCTCTCATCCTTCTAAATTCCAATGTATACAAGCCACCTCATTTACAGTTAACATATAAAACTCTTAATCACAAGCTTTAGATCGCATGGGATCCAAGGAGAGCTAACTAACTGGATATAGAATTAACTTCAAGAAGGCTGTGGAGGCCAAGTCAGTGGATATTTTTAAGGCAGAGATAGATAGATTCTTGATTGGTACGGGTGTCAGAGGTTACGGGGAGAAGGCAGGAGAATGGGGTTAGGAGAGAAAGATAGATCAGCCATGATTGAATGGAGGAGTAGACTTGATGGGCCGAATGGCCTAATTCTACTTCTATTCCTTATGACCTTATGACCTTATGATGCATCATGGTTCGGCATGGAGCGGGGGGTCAGTGTTGATGCGGTTTCCAGGGAGAGTCAGTGGAGAGCTCAGGCTGAGCCGAGAGGCAGAGTCTGCCTCCAGTTCCACATGGCAAGTGGGCCCGAGCTTACCATGGGGAAGTTTGATCTTTGCACATCAGAGAGACGTAGAGACATAGAGCATGGAAACAGGCCCTTCAGCCCAACTCATCCATTCTTGCCTAAATGCGCCTGCATTGGGCCTGAATCTCTCTAAACTCTTCCTTCCCATATATTTTTTCAAATATTTTTAAAAAGTCATAATTGTACCCACAGCTATAACTTCCTCTAGCACCTCATTCCTGATATGGATTACCCTCTGAGTGAAACAGTTGCTCCATGAGGACACTATTAAATCTCTCCTCTCTCACCTTAAGACTATGCAATCTAGTTTTAAAATCCTCTACCTTGGGAAAAACACTGTGAGCATTCACTTTATTCGTGCCCCTCATGATTTTCTATACTTCAATAAGGTCACCCTTAGTTTCAAGGAAAATGACCCAGCTGATGATCCAGGCCTTCCCTCCAACTCAAACCTGGAGTCCCAATAACAATTGTCTCCTACAATACTGCCACGCTGCACTAACTGACTTCATTGTGCCTCCTTCCATCAGTTGTGTTGGCTACAAGCCAGCAATCTCTGCCGAGCTCACACTCGTTCCTCCCTCACTTCACAGTGAACGAACATTGATTCAGAAATAGGGGAGCCAATTTAGAAAATGTTTTGCTGAATTAACTTGAGCAGATAAAGCCAATAATGCTGATCCGTTTTAACTTCCCTCAACTAAAAGCATCTTTCTCTGCCAGCCTTACAATGGCCCAACAAGTAAGGTCTGTTTCAATGATTTTTAGACTTTGCTCCAAACTGCCCCATTAATATTCACTGAGTTGTCCCTTCCACTGGCTCCCACCTAATAGAGCTCTGCAATGCTTCATATTTCACATGGCACCTGTTTCAACCTATGAGACCACTTGTAAATACGTAATTGTTTGTTCTGTTGGATGTTGCCTTCATCTCCAAAGAGGAAGGGTAGAATGGTGGAAATTTGGGCAGTACATTTTCTGAACCCAAATGCCCATGTTTCACTGAGTCATCACTGTGAGTACAAATGCATTAAATTTGGGGAAATCACTTGGGAAGTCCAGTAATTTTGTCAATGAAAAGTAAAGCTCCTTCAAAGTTGCATGAGAGAAGCACAGAAGGAAGTATTGAGAGGCCCCATCACTGAACAGACTACTTAATACAACACTGCATAGTGCAATCCCATGTTACAACTGTATAACCAACCTTTACATGGAGATTTCAAATTTTATACCAAAGAGAGCACAAAGTGCTGGAGCAACTCAACATGTCGGGCAGCATCTCTGGAGAAAAAGGATGGTTGATGTTTTGGGTCTAATCCTTAGGCTCAGACTTAATCTTAGAGATGCAGCATGGAAGCAAGCCCTTCGGCCCACTGAGTTTGTGCTGACACTAACCTACGCACAATAGGGACAATTTTACAACTTACCAAAGTCAATTAACCTACAAACCTGTATGTCGTTTGAGTGTGGGAGGAAACCAGAGCACCCAGAGTAAACCCACACGATCACAGGGAGAATGCACAAACTCCATGCAGAGAGCAGTGTAGTCAGGATCAAACCCGGGTCTCTGGCGCTGTAAGGTAGCAACTCTACTGGTATGCCACTGTGCCGCCCAAACTGAAGAAATCAAGACTCATGTCTGAAGAAGGGTCCTGACCCGAAACGTCACCCATCCTTTTTCTCCAGAGATGCTGCCTGACCCATTGAGTTACTCCAGCACTTTGTGTCTAACTCCAAAGCATTACCTTGTGTACCCTTCTCCAGTGTACTTATTTGATGTGTCCCATCAATTGTTCAGATAATTCAAAGGCCCCAACAAATCTGCCTATTAATTCACTTTGCACCAAGAGATGAAAGCTTTTAAAGATGGTTGGAGTGTACAGGGGAGATGCCGAATTCAAACTCACCCCCGAATTTCAGTTTGATTGAGAGTTTACTTGGTTCCTCTTTATTCAACAATATCTGTATGTCTTCAGTTTAGCAAACGGGTTGAATATATTTTACAAATGAGACATAAAGTGCTGGAGTAACTCAGTGGGTCAGGCAGCATCTCTGGAGATCATGCATCGGTGACGTTTCCTCAGACTGGGTTGAATCTCTTTGTTTTGCAAGTCCAATAATGTTACTCTGACCAGTAGATGGCGGGCTTTCATCATTGCAAGAAATAAGTGTCACAAAAACCATCTGCTGTAGGATCTCAGCTGGTCAGGCACACCTGTTAGAGAAATGGACCCGTAGTCAGGATTGAACCCAGGTCTCAGGTGCTGTAAGGCAGTAATAAACAGTAATAAAACTCTATAATTAACAACCAGCAGACCAAATAACATTTAAGTTATAAACTGCCCATTATTCATATAAATATTGTCCATGCAGAGAATATTATTATCCAACATTATCAGCTTCTCGGTGTTTGCAGTCAACTATTGAAGAAGGGTCTGTCGAAGGGTCCCAACCCAAATCGTTAGTCTGAAGTGGGGTTCTGATCTAAAATGCTCCAGAGATGTTGCCTAACCCGTTGAGTTACCCCAGCACTTTATGTCCACCTTTGGCATAAACCACCATCTTCAGTTCTTTGTTTCTATTAACTATTGAAAATACTGCCTTCAAGACATCTGTTGAAAATGGGGAATAACATTGCAAGAGATGTGGTCAAACTCAGCTGGTCAGACAGTAAGTGTGGAAGGAAACCATGTTTCAGGTCAGGAATCGTTTTTAAATGGAGAAGGATATCAGCCTGAAACGTTGTCTGTCCATTGCCCTAACAGATGTGCCTGACCAGCTGTGTCCCTCCAGCAGATGGTTTTTGAGCTACATTTCTTGCAAAGATGAACCCTAATGATGCAATTTTGTAATAACAAACAGGAGTGCCTCAAGGTGAGCTGTGAAAAGTTTAGAGATTACCTTTGTGATTACTGTACAGGCATTGCAGATGTTGAAGGTGAAGTAATTTGACTGCGATAAACTGACTTTGTGTAGGAAAGAACTGCAGATGCTGGTTTAAATCCATTCCCTTTGTCCTGTTTTCACACCTTACACTTCCTTATCTCTGTACCACCCACTCCCCTGACATCAGTCTGCAGAAGGGTCTCGACCCGAAACGTCACCCATTCCTTCTCTCCAGAGATGCTGCCTGTCCCGTTGAGTTACTCCAGCACTTTGTGTCTATCTGTCATGTCTACTTTGTCAGACAAATAAAAACTCTACATTCTTTTTCACAGATCAGCAGGATAGTTATCTCCAGTGCCCTGCCAACAAAGGACTGGGCCCTTGCCTGTTTGTGGTTTATATCAACGATTTGGTTGAAAATGTACACGGCATGATTCGCAACTCTACAGATAACGCAAAAGTGGAAGGCATCGTATATAGTAAAGAAGGTTACCAATAATTGTAGCAGGATCGTGAACAGTTGGGCAGGTGGGCTGAGGAATTGTAAATGGAGTTTAAGGCAGATAAGTGTTAGGAGCTATATTTTCAGAAGTCAAACCAGTGCAGGACTTACACAGTGAATGGTAGAGCTCTCGGGAGCGTTGTAGAGCACAGGGATCTAGGAGTGCAGGTACGTAGTTCCTTGAAAGTGCCATCACAGGAAGATAGGGTGGTCATGAAAGCTTCATGGTCTTCACCAATCAGAGTATTGAGTATAAAAGTTGGAAGGTTACGTTAAAGTTGTACAAGACCACCTTTGGAGCATTGTGTTCAGTTTTGGGCACCCTGTATAGAAAATATGTTGTTAAGCATGGAAAGGGTGGGGATTTATTAGTATGATGGACTCGATAGCCCAGGAAGAGGTTGAGCAGACTGGAACTTTATTCCTTGGAGCGCAGAAGGCTGAGGGGTGATCTTAGAAACATAGAAATATAGAAAATAGGTGCAGGAGGAGGCCATTCGGCCCTTCGAGCCAGCACCGCCATTCATTGTGATCATGGCTGACCATCCACAATCAGTAACCCATGCCTGCCTTCTCCCCATATCCCTTGATTCCACTAGCCCCCAGAGCTCTATCTAACTCTCTCTTGAATCCATCCAGTGATTTGGTCTCCACTGCCCACTGTGGCAGAGAATTCCACAAATTCACAACTCTCTGGGTGAAAAAAAATGGCCTCCCCTTGATTCTCATTTAGAACTGAGATGAGGAAAAACTTTTTCAGTCATAGAGTTGTGAATCTGTGGAATTCTCTGCCTCAGAAGGCAGTGGAGGCCAATTCTCTGAATGCATTCAAGAGAGAGCTGGATAGAGCTCTTAAAGATAGCGGAGTCAGGGGGTATGGGGAGAAGGCAGGAACGGGGTACTGATTGAGAATGATCAGCCATGATCACATTGAATGGCGGTGCTGGCTCGAAGGGCCGAATGGCCTCCTCCTGCACCTATTGTCTATTGTCTATCGTCTATTGCCCGTCTCCGTCCATCCCTCTCCTCCACAGCTGCAGAAACCCTCATCCACGCCTTCATCACCTCCCGTCTGGACTACTGCAACAGCCTCCTCTATGGTGCACCCTCAAAAATCATCAATAAACTTCAATACATTCAAAACTCCGCTGCCCGTCTACTCACCCACACCCCGATCCGTGACCATATCACCCCCGTCCTTTACAAACTCCACTGGCTCCCCATCCCCCAGAGAATCCAGTACAAAATCCTCCTCATGACCTACAAAGCCCTCCATAACCTGGCCCCATCCTACCTGACTGACCTCCTCCACAGGCACACTCCCACCTGCACCCTCCGCTCTGCTGCTGCCAATCTCCTATCGCCCCCCATCCGGACCAAACTCAGATCCTGGGGGGACAGGGCTTTCTCCATCGCTGCTCCCACCCTATGGAACTCACTACCCCAAACCGTCAGAGACTCCTCCTCACTCACCACATTCAAAACATCACTGAAGTCTCACCTGTTCAGTACTGCCTTCAACCACTGAAGGTCACCTCACCTTCTGTCTCCTTTCTCTGTTCGTTTACTTATTTATCTATCTATTTATTCACTTCCCTATGTTCTTTAAATCCCTGTAAAGCGTCTTTGAGTGTATGAAAAGCGCTATATAAATGTAATACATTATTGCCTATTCTAAGATTGTGGCCCCTGGTTCTGGACTCCCCCAACATTGGGAACATTTTTCCTGCATCTAGCTTGTCTAGTCCTTTTATAATTTTATATGTCTCTATAAGATCCCCTCTCATCCTTCTAAACTCCAGTGAATACAAGCCTAGTCTTTTCAATCTTTCCTCATATGACAGTCCTGCCATCCCAGGGATCAATCTCGTGAACCTACGCTGCACTGCCTCAATTACAAGGATGTCCTTCCTCAAATTAGGAGACCAAACCTGTACACAATACTCCAGATGTGGTCTTACCAGGGCCCTATACAACTGCAGAACCTCTTTACTCCTATACTGAAATCCTCTCGTTATGAAGACCAGTATCACGACCAGTATTCACTGCCTGCTGTGCCTGAACATCAACTTTCAGTGACTGGGTGTACAAGGACACCCAGATCTCGCTGCACTTCCCCCTTACCTAACCTGACATCATTGAGATTACTCTGTCTGAAGAAGGGTCTCGACCCGAAACGTCACCTATTCCTTCTCTCCCGAGATGCTGCCTGACCTGCTGAGTTACTCCAGCATTTTGTGAATAAATCGATTTGTACCAGCATCTGCAGTTATTTTCTTATACCATTGAGATTATAATCTGCCTCCTTGTTTTTGCCGTCAAAGTGGATAACCTCACATTTATCTACATTATACTGCATCTGCCATGCATCTGCCCACTCACTCAACCTGTCCAGGTCACCCTGCAACCTCCTAACATCCTCTTTGCAGTTCACACTGCCACCCAGCTTTGTGTCATCTGCAAACTTGCTAGTGTTACTTCTAATTCCTTCATCCAAATCATTAATATATATTGTAAATAGTTGCGGCCCCAACACCGAGCCTTGCGGCACTCCACTCGCCACTGCCTGCCATTCTGAAAAGGCCCGTTTAGTCCTACTCTTTGTTTCCTGTCTTATGGATCATATGGAGATTATGAAGAGTTTAGATATGGTAAATGCACAGAGTCTTTTGCCCAGGGTAGGGGAATCAAGAACCAGAGGATATAGGTTTAACGTGAGGGGGGAAAGATTTAATAGAAGCCTGAGAGGCAACACAAAGGGTGGAGGGTGTACGGAACAAGCTGCCAGAGGAGGTGTTTGAGGCAGGTGCTCTCACAACATTTTAAAGACATTTTGACAGCTACATGGATAGGATAAGTTTTGAATGATATGGGCCAAAGGCAGGCAGGTGGCAGTAGTGTAGATGGGGCATGTTGTTCAGCATAAGCAAGTTGGGCTGAAGAACCTGTTGCACACTGTATGGCTCTATGACTCTATAACATTTATCACACAACCTGTTTCATGGTCCCGATTATATTGTCGTTTAT